>NC_088201.1:233879484-233971477 GCF_037126465.1 Ornithodoros turicata
CACCGTTTCGGCAAGACTACGGACTACACCGGATCTGGAAAGCGACGATTTAGTCAAATAAACCGATAGGATAGAAGGAGCCACGTTAATCAATACCGTACCGTACTGTTCACGGGCATCTACGTTATCTCCGATAAGCTACGGTGGTTTCAGGTTCAAAACTTGCACTCGTACAAGTAAACAAATAAATTAGATAAAATCACCTGCCTGTCTGTAGTTCTAGTTACGTATGCAGATGTCATGAGCACCCAAGCAGCACAATGTACTGAAAGTCGAGTGCAATAGGGGTGGACGGTATGTGTCTCATCGATGTTCTTTAATGTCAGGAGTCTGTTCAAGGCCTTCCATCTACCCGTCAACCCCTATTGCACTTGTTTTTCAGTACGTAACATGAAAAACGGTTAGGAGCAACTAATATTTATTCGAACAAGAACTTTCGTGCAAGAGACTGCACTTCTTCAGGTTGCACTTCTTCAGGTTCTTGCACGAAAGTTCTTGTTCGAATAAATATTAGTTGCTCCTAACCGTTTTTCATGTTACGTGTGTGATTTGCTCTTCGCGGGCTCCTTGACAGTGTTTTATTTTGTTTTGTTTTTCAGTACATTGTGCTGCTTGGGCAATACACACTTGGTTTATGATTGAACAGGCGCACGATAGGACGAGGGGACAGCGGCTTCGCGGGGTGATAAGTCGAGCTAATCTAATCAAGTAATCAGGTAAACGTTGTTCTCCAGATCAATGTATCTTGCTCGCGCGTGCTGCTTCCTCTGTCTTGCATACGGCTTACCAGGAGCCACTTGAGTAAGCTTATTTAGTGACTCAAGTCTTACCAATTGACTTGGTGGGGAAAGGACGTATTACCTTACATCATTCTGGTAGTCAATGTGTTTGGACAACGGTTTCTACCTCTTGAATCAGGGTTTGTTTCGCGTGTTGATAAAGGAGTGTAGAGGAATGTACGTCAGACGGCGTTCGTAGGAAATATCGAACGCCTCCGTGGAAAGTGCGAAGTGGCCCCAGGTAGCACAAAAGTTTGCAGCAACGTTGTCTAACTGTCATCTCGTAACATTGCTCAGATGTTGCTGTGCGTTTCAGAGCTGGCTGCGCACCGAGAGCAGCGCTACCCTTTCTCGTAACGTGCGGTAAATACCCCTAATTCGTGGCGTGAATGCTTTACGAACCAACGCTGATGTCCAATAATTCGAAGTCAACAGCGTCACACTCAAGCGAAGCAGCGGACAGCGGGTTCTTATGTGGCGCGGCCCAAATGTCAATGCCGTCTGCTGTCGCCATGTTGAGAATCGTACTCGCGCCCGTACCACAACCTACCCGAGGGTTACCTTACTCCCGTGGTCACGTGGTACAACTCTGTCACGTGACCGACTCCTACTCGACGGTTAGTTGTGGACCGTACCCTTTGTAGCAGACGAACAATGTTGGGTGACGTCACAGTAACTTCCTCGGCGCGAACCGCTGTGCGCTTTGGATGTTGGTTTCGGTTTCGCGTTGTCATCATTTACGAATTAATTAATCGCACGAAACGAATGCGAATCTTTATGCGAATGTTGTATTCGGTATCAAGGGAGCGATCTGTGTTTGGCATAATGTTCACCCCTTTTTTTTATTCTTGCGAAGTCTCCCTTTAAAGGGACCATGAAATGATTTTCGAGAAATCTGAGTACTCTGCAGGAAACCGTTCACATGATCCATCACTATCGTACACACATCGACTATTGGCCGTATTCAGTACAACGGAGGCGCAGTTATCAGACAAAAATAGCAGGGCGTGACCGCTGGATATATGCCTTCGAAGTGGGCTTACGTCATCGCCATCCAATCCTTTCAACCAACTGTGAACGACGAGGAGGACACACCCCGCCGGACCACGTGGGTGCATGGTTTCGGTTTGGACAACACCGACGTTGTATATCTCCCTTCGAAATCACTTGAAATATGGCGAAAGGCAAATTATCAGCAATGGAGGAAGAGGTTATGCGACGCACACAGCGTCTATGGATCGTTTGGTACGCAGCAGCTCAAAAAATGACACCGACGAAGGTTTGTTCTGACGAAGATGAAGTTAAAAGGGGAAAACGTGCTCCGGTAACCATGCTGACAGTCAACGGCTATATTACATTTCTCGTAGGGTTCTGTCTAAACGGTTAGTTACAATCTTGTCTCCAAGTCAAATTAAAATATATTTCATGACGAAGTACACAAGCTTGTTTGAAAATTTCGCACTTTGCTCACAAAAGCCCGTCCGCGAATCGGCAACATGTTCTGTGTATGATGTCACGGCCAGTTCGCCTCGGAGGCGGGCCGTAGCAGCTGCTGTTCATGCCTGTGGTAAATATCGAATATTTTCTATATTTGTACGATTTTCAACTTAATATTTCACAGCTAGTGAATGCTTTAGTACAGGGGAAGTAATTAAAAATGATCGTGAGCTTGTCAAATATCGTTTCATGGTCCCTTTAAGGTCAGCGCCTCTGTTTCTTTTCCCGTGTGAGGGCTTTCTTCTTTCGAAGTCGGTAAGCCTGGCTCCCTCGGGGGATAGGGGGAATTAGGAATTGAAAGGGTAACCGTAGAGGATTTCGATGCTGGGCGGGCGTTTCCATGTGGGCAATCCGTCTTGAGACCCCTGAACAGATGTCTTCCGGACGATACTCAGAACCAATCAGCGACCCTGGACCCTCTAGCGTCAGGGCCAGGTACTTCTCTCCACCGTCGTTGCGCACGGTCGCTTATTTGTGCCGTACGTTTAACCCAATTTCTGCGATCATCGCTCCTTTTACTGGACAGCTTACCGTTTTGTATAGAACAAAGACAGGGTGCTAAAAATGACTTCAGGGCTACCGTAAATTATTTGGGTTCAGTGTGAAACGATACTGGTAATCAATATGCTTTATTTTGTATTTTTACTGTATGGTTTTCTTTGCCCTCTCAAACTTCGTGTCAGGTGACTGCCTTGTTGGGATACATCGCGCTAAGGTGCTATTTGACCTAGATTGTGCTCTTCGATGATCATGTCGGACGCCTTGGCTGCGATGGCATACACCGTTGCCATGATATTCCCCGACACGACGCTTGGCATAATGGAAGCATCCACAACTCGAAGGTTCTGCAGGCCACCTCGAACTCTGAAACAGTATTATTAAGTGCACGTTACTTATATGAACACGTTATAATAATAATTATTTATTTATTTGGTCACAAAATTTACCGAAGACAGCGACAAAAAGTCACACCGTGACTTGAAGAGGTCACTGTTCTCGTAGAGCATCATCACATATTATTTTATTTACGAAAGGAGTGCGAGAAGGTGTAATGCGTGTTGCTTGGGACAGAACATGATTAAGAGCGCGGAGGGACAGGGACAAACAACTGAACTCCCCCCTGTGTGTCTGTCCCTGTCCCTCCGTGTTCTTAATCATGTTCTTTTTTTTCTTACAGAAAATTGAGGTATTACGACGCTGCACCCTACAAAAAAAAGGAAAAACAGAAACAAAAGGATACACTTAATCAACGCACTTCTTAACTTGTAAAATATTTCCCTAACAGATTTCCTTGTGTGGCTCCTAGTAAGTTAATGGAAATGTTATTTAACAATGTAGGCACAGCATGTTGTATCTGTTGTTCACCATATGATGATCTACATTTTAGAATGTTCCATTCATGCTGATGACGATCAAAGTATGCATATATAGCAGGTGAGAGGGTGGCGATATTAAGCAGAACAGGGTCCGCTTCCGTCGTGGCTATAGAATATGGTTACAGCCTTAGCGAAGTCACTAGGGTATTCTGCGCGGTTATGCCAATGCGGAAATTACTTCCGAAGTCTGTTAAACGATTTCTATATACACGGTGTTTTTTCTAAATACAGATTTCTCATAAAAAAAACTATAAGAGCTATAGATATCTGTATTCACTTCTATTATGGCCGGCGGACGTTCTTGGCCATCTGTTGCTCAACCGTTGAATGAATACTAACCTAAAAATCGTTAATTAACCTTTTTTTCTTTGTTATAAGAGCTACAGGGTCGTGAAAACTTCAGGTCCCTTCGGTCACCTGATATCTTTACCGTTTTCAGAACAAAAGTCCGTTCGATAGATCGCCCACGAAAAAATCGTAAAATAACACATTTTTTTTCTTTATTTTGCTCATTGCGCATCTTCGGAGACGCGTCTTTCCTTCACCCCTATTGTGAGAGGGTGAAAGAGCGCAGTTCCGCCCCATGCGTGGAAGATGAGCTCAACTTGCGGAAACGAAACTAAAACGCAAGCATCGGGTGACGCTATCCAAACTGCCCTTATCTTGGGTTGCATTTTCTGTTTTCGTTTCACCTTCTTCCAGGTCGCTAGAGGGGATAGTGTGCTCTTTCACCCTCTCACATTACGGGTGAATGAAAGACACGTCTCAGAAAATGCGCAATGAACAAAATAAGGAAAAAATCGTGTTCACTCACGAATTTTTTGCCAGCGATCTAATGAACGGATTTCTGTTTGATTTCAGGTGAACCAGAGGACCAGATATTCTCATTGGGACGACCTTGTAGCTTTTTTAATGAAAAACTTAATTAACAATTTTTACGTAATTAGCCATTCGACGGTTGAGCAACAGATGGCTCAGTACGTCCGCCGGCCCAGAGAGGCGGCGGAATATGGGCGGATATTAAGAAAGGCGGCAATAGAAGTGAAAACAAGATGTTTATAGCCCTAATAGTTTTTGTTATGAAAAAATCTGTATAGAAAAAGGCGCCCTCTATAACTCCATCGTAGCATCACATATAGTGTATTGTTATCTAGTCTCGGGGTAAACACCGCATAACAATTTATACATCTTTATACATCGCATACATTCATTATTTATATTGCAAAACATGTATCTTCCTACCATTGTTAATCTGCATTACGACCATCAAACTGGTTCGCTTTTTTGAGATGATTAACATAAGATACATCAACTTTATTCATTCAGGCTCTACAATACACTGACGGGGCTTACCGACTACTTCCCAAGTGTGAACGTTCCTTAGTAAAACATGGACTACACCCACTCTGCTTATATTTTACTGCTTTTCTGCTATATATTTCTTACATTTATCTCTGTCGCCTTCTCTACACATCACAACACGACGCAAAACGACGCAACGGCATCTGGCGGATGTAAAGGAAAGTTACTGCTCTGAGGCCGGAAGACGCAAAGGAATGAACACAATACAAGCGGCAAGGTGCCGCAGAAGGTGAGAATTCGAAATATTGAAATGTCGCAGTCCTCGATATCACGATACGAGTACAGCAATGTCAATATTTCAGTATTTAATTACTTTCCAACACACGTCTTCTGTTCTGTGTTGTTCATCAGTCCCAATCGTTTGTTGGACTTGATCCTGGCAATTTATAACATAATTACGTATCCATAATTGATACAGTACGCCCTATTATTCTGATCGTCAACGTCAACGATATGCCCCATTCTTTCGATGCTGATCTGAATCATTGTTTAAGCAGGACGCGTTCCCTAGGATGATGTCCTTTATGGCGTCCCTTTATTTGAATACATCTGTCTACAGGCGTAATCTGTGCCTAATCACTTGGTGCAGAAACATCGTGCGTGAACGAAAAGAAAACAGCAAGACGCGGATATGGGAGCGGAACACTAAACATCAAAACAGTATGGAGTGCACCTCGAACAAGAGCATGCGCAGCGGCGCCTGCTTCTCCCAGCCTCATCTATCATGTTGTGACGTCAAATCATCCGAACATTTTTATTGGCTCTCGACAACCGTGTTCTACGGCGCGCTAGGAAGGCGACCGTTTATTTCCTCTCCCTTACATGCAGCTAGGGTGTACAACAGCAAACAGAGAGACGATTGCACGCCCGGCATTATTGGCCCGGTGATGTGACGTCGCAGGCTGGCAGCCGAGGGAAATCGGAAGGGAACAAATGACGTCATAGTGTTCGCCAGCGCCATCAATTTTGATAGAGTTGAACTGCGCTCGAAGCTAGGGGGCGAACAAGGTCGCGTCCGAAAGCCACGGTCTTGCGAGGATTACGATGGTCCCTGATAGCGACGCGACCTAAATGTTAATTATGAAACATCCTAACAGGCTGCAGTTTTCCTTGTTGCTCGACGGGTAAACAGGGGTAGCTGACGTGCAAGGCGGTTCAGGGCTAATGGGTGTTTCGTTTGACTGCATTATATCACCGGCCGTGTTTTTGCGAAAACTGGAAATATAGGGTGTCAGACAAGGCGTGTCAGATGGGGCGTGTTCAGTTTGCTGTCGTCCTCTTCTTTCTCAGCTCTGTCCGTTCTCCTTCCACGTTATGGCGTGGGGTTACAACATTTTTCGATACAACTCTTACCAGCTGCCTGCTTCAGAATTTTTTGTCTTACAGAGACGTTTCGAGGGGGACTCAAGGGAGGGGGAACGAGCCGTCCCCTTTTCTTAGAGTGGGCGCAAGAGGACGGAAACCAGGATACGGTAACGTATCGTAATAATATGACAGTCGAGAGATGCATTCAATATAGAACTCAAAATGATATTCTTCACTATTTCGCATTGATCATTTAGGGCATTTCTGCTGAGCTGTCCAGCGCAGGACATTGATGCAGAATAATTTTCGTGCAATGTGCGTGTAATAAAAATAGGAGCAGTGCATGTGCAAATTTTAATTTTTGGAGTCAGTCATTTGCAATCAGTGCAAATACAGCATTGTTCTGCCAATTGTTGTACAATCCGTTTTGGAAAAGCGCTCCTCGAATGTCGAAGGGACGGCGGCGTATCACGCTTTTTTTTTTTGGTTCCAGTGGAAGTTAGTCCTGGATAGATCGTCTTCTGATTTTAATAGTTCGTGGCTCTACGTCGCGAGACAACTGTGATGATTGATCATGAAGGACGCCACGGTCGTCAGTCTGCTGATTAATTTCGCCCACCTGGGGGGTTTGTTCACGTGACCTAAATGACGTGTTCCGACTATTACGCCTTCGCATGACGCCATGCAAGATAACCCTTTTCAGATCTTGACATTTATTCAAGATGTTGCGAAATCACCCACGAAGTCAGTGGCAAGGAGAGACGAAGACAGGCAGAACACATCACAGGCCAACTGCTGACTGACTTATGGAATATTTATTAACGGCACGAAGCATCAATCAACAAAAGATAAAAGCGCCGTAAACAGTTGCATGTTATAGAAAAACCCAACATATAAATACGACTATTCACTGTACGCCAACTGAAGGTACTCTGCATCTAGCACCCCGTACCGCAGATCGCTAGATGTAGAGAAGGTACTGTGCTGGACAAAAGCCTACGGAACATGCTTCGGCGCATTTGGCGGTGGTGATGATGATAGGGCTTGCCGTTGTCGGCCTCCCGTAAGTGGGCAACGTCACGACTGACGCCCTGGGGAAATGTGCGTCCTTGGCCGACTTCTAGGGGAACTGTGCCGACATATGTCTGAAAGCGTCTGAGGAAAACCCAGGAAAAACCCCAGACAGCACAGCCGGCACCGGGATTCGAACCCGGGTACCTCCCAGTCTCTGCGCATTTCTTCCTCCATGTGGCACGCTAGCAGCCAATGGTATCGTACGGACTTACAAACAGGTGACTGGGTTACTTAGTCACATATTTGTAACTCGCCGTAGGGTACCATTCGCTGCTAGCGTTTCATTCTGACGAAGGAATGCGCTAGAGCCTGTTCCGTAAACTTCTGTCCAGCACAGTACCTTCAGTACAGGGGAATTCTTCGACAACTGTTCACATTATTTTATTACAGTTTGTGTTTCAGCTTTCATGTCATTAATAAATCTTACAGTCGAGACTCAGCAATTGCCCTGCGTGCTATTCTTTATCCCCTGCGTGGTGCTTTTATACCAACACGGTCGGTTTTTCTATGGGTGCGTTTTTTATTCTACCCGGGTAACTCGGGGGGTAACCCTTACTGGGCGAAAAAGAGAGGGTGACGGAAGTGACGTCATAACCTAGCGGCGAAAATTCAACTCTCGTCGCTCGAGGGTTACTCTGGGTACGTACACTCACTGACCCAGCTCAGCAGGTGAGTAGCAGAGGGTTATGACGTCACACGACGTCAAGTGAAATTCCGCGTCTTTTAACTTTCGGATTCCGAGCATATTTCGGTGGCTTCAGCACGACTGTTGTTTCGTTGGATGCATGCCTTTTTCTTCCTTCATCATCATCATCTTCCCCTTCGTCAAATGCGTCAAGCAGCGCAAGTGCCGCAACTTCTACAATCATGTCCTCGTCAAAAACGTCGTCTGCCTCTGCCGCCATGTTCGCTGAGACGGGCGGGCGTAACTCGTAATGGGCGAAAATTTCTAAACGGGGGTACCCACCCACAGGTCACGTGACATCTCACTCGAGTGACGTGGTGCGTAACCTCGGGATTACCCGGGTGGAATAAAAAAAACGCACCCTATTATAAGTGATATGAAAAGTTCCACGACTCTTCCAAATCCACGAAACACGAGTTGGTGTTGTTGCCATAGAACGTATGGCCCTAAGCACTCCTGAGTGTGGCACTGAGGAGTACTAAACACGACATGTTGGTTTGTGGTCCTCCTCATTCTGCCTTCCACTGATGACGTGGCCTGTATGGGGTACGAAACGTCTGTTTTTCCTGTTATGTCAGTTCCGAGTTATTCTTTCGGAGTATTTTTGATAAACACGACACGTATCTTATTTTTTTTTTAAATAAAAATCAACCGCCACTCGAAAACTCGGTACGCAAAATAGAGGGTGTTTATTTTTAGCGTTTACATAATATTTATTTTTAAAAAAACTATGACACCAGCTTAGACGTCGTTTGTCCAGTTGAGTTCTACGGCCGGGCGGACACCCTCTCGAAGATCGTGTGCAACTACGAAATGATTAATGAGCCAAAATTGATTAATTAATTTTTTTAGTTAGGGGATTTCGATCGAAAGCGAGATGGCAGATTGACAGATTATCCTCGTTGCAAGCCCTTCCACGTTTAATAAATGCTGAAAAAACGCATGTGCGTTTAAATATCCATCCTCAAATTTTTATATGCAAATGAGCCGGAACCGAAACCGCGACGACCGGGAGCGCGGGGAGTACAGCGCTCATTTCACGTTAGATGGTCACGTGCTTTGGAGCGATGAAGATGATTGGAGTACGTGCCGCTCAGCTGTCCAGACAAACCGCTTTGCGACCCGGATGAGCCTTCGTCGGAGAGGGTGATCCGCTCCCCAGGCGCAATTTTTCGGTTTCGGCTCATTTGCGTATCGCACATTCGTAGATTGATATTTTAACGCGCCTGCGTGTTTCAGGATTTTTTAAACGTGGAATGGCGTTCAACGACGATAGTCAATCAATCTGCTATCTCTCTTTTGCACGAAATTCTCCAATTAAAAAGTTAATTTTTGAATTTCAGGTAATTAGTCATCTGGTAGTGACGTACTCTCTTCAAGAGATGTTGTCGGCCTGGTCGAAGAACTCAAATACAAGACAACATCTATGCTGCTGCCATAGTTCTTTTTATAGCAATGCTTTAAAGTATCAAAATAAACACCTGGTATAAAAGCCACCAGAGAGCCTTCCAGGAATTTTCCAAATAACGCTCAGAACATCACAGGGTTCTTGAAGGTGAGGTACCGTCATCGTGACGTCATCGTGACGACTTTCCTAGCGACAGCACGTCCTGCGATTCGCGCTCTTCCTCACGTTGGATGCCTACTAGCAGTTACGCCGATCAGATAGAAATTGCTTCTTGAGACACAATGTTGCCAGTCGAAAAACAGATTGTGGGCCTTATCCCGTTGTACAGGGTGTATGCTATAAAAGGTCAGTGACATTTTCGCGCGTGACACTGTATCCATTTGAGAGACGGACTTGTGCTGCCATACAGTGAATCACTTATGCCAGAGAAACCTACGAAAAAATTGTGGTTACCATTCACTGCGTAATAAAGTAAACACGGCCACGGAAACTTTCGTCTTCATGTGTTTCCTATGCGCAATACCGATGGATGGAGGTGAAAGTTTGCATGGTCATATTTATTTTATTACACAATGCTAGGTAACCACAATCGTTTCGTAGGTTCCTCTAGCATAAATGATTCACTTTGAGGCAGAGAAAGTCTTTTCGTGATAGAGGTATAGCATCAAGGAGGTATCACTTTTTGCACGAAAATGTGACTCACCTTTTATAGCATACACCCTGTATTTCTCAAGAGTAGAAATTCAGTTTAGGACACCGCTGTGTCAGCCACAGGAGCAATATCGTAGGAAGGTACAGTCTCAAACACGTGGGATGCAACGACGTCAATTTGAGAGGATTCTGATGACGCGAGATTAATACCGATATCACACGTACGGACAGTTTTCAATGTTAATTGGAACCAATGGTCAATAACATGCGCGTACTCTCACTTTCGAAGCGGTAAATGCGAACAAGTGCAAAAGCAATACAAAAATGTCATTCTAAATTATACACTATATGTTCCTCTCAACTCGCATTTAATTATACAATGTTATCATGTTACCTGTCGTTCGGCACCCCTTCTAATAAATGCGACCGATGCGGTCGCCCCCTCGGTCCTCCTTAGAAACGTATTCGTAAGACAAAAAGTGCCGAATCAAGCAGCTTGTATCAGCAGCTTCAACAAACTTTGTGCGTACGACGCTACGACGTAGAAGAAGAGCGTGCACAGCTCAAGACGAAGAAGACACAGTAACGAGCGTTCCATCTGAAGCGTTTTGTCTCACACCCTTTTCCAGTCTTCGCACAGAGACGGCCCTGACATGATGCAGTCGAACGAAAGATGCATTAGCCCTGATCCTCAAGGCACGTCACCTAGTCCTGTTCACCCGTCGAGCAACAAGGAAACAACGTCTGGTGAAGTTTCAGGAAGTCCCCAGTCCCGCCAGGACACTGCCCCTTCTTCTGCGCACAGTGGAAGATCCTCTGAGCCTGCATCACACTTCGGGTCAATGCCTGTCAGAAGTCCTCCCTTCTACTCGCTGAGGAGTTTGGAGACGCCCGAAGAAAGCGAACCATACCCAGAAAGAGAAAACGACAACTTATTATATGTCTGGGTATTTTGCACCATAATATGTAGCCTTATGGTTCTACCCACCGGAATCATCTTCCTTCAGTTCCTCCGCAACGTCGAAACTGCGAGCGTGACACCTTTGACCAAAGCTCCCACGAACCATCCTTCGACGTCCAGATTTGACCACGTCACGGTTCCGGAGCATTGGGACGGACTGCCAGCAACGTGTTTGGAGAGCGCCGCAATCTCCGACAATATCGCCGACGTAGCCGACTACGACATCGTACGGGACAACATCAGCGAGCCCAGTAAGGACGTCGTATTTTGCTGCGTTTACAACAACAGCCGTTTCCGAAAACCGAAACGATACGACTACCTGCCGAAGCACGTACCATTCCATCTCTGCTCTTGCTTGATCTACTGGTCAGTGGGCATCGACGCTGGTCAGCTGGTCAGTAGGGTTCCCAGTTTCGATCACTATTACGGTCTTCGACAGCTTGGATCACTCAGACGGAAGTGGAACAGGATCCTGCTCTCAGTGGGAGGATATCCTGAGGACAGCTTTCAGTTCGCGCGGCTCGGTTGGGACAAGGGAATGATGGCAAGGATCGCCGTAGACATCCTGGACACCGTCCTTCGTTTTCACCTGGATGGCGTCAACATACATTGGGTGTATCCCGAGGACGATTGCGGACTACCAACCGACGGAGAGACGCTTGCTGACCTCCTAGACAGACTGAAAGAACTGTTTCATCTCAATGCCCGAGTTGGACGGCATTTCAATATTACAGTGATGCTACCAGGAACCGCAAGTGAAGCTCGACAACATTTCAATATCTCTATCCTTCGTGATAAGGTTGATACCCTGTTCTTCGACACGAAGATTTCGACGTTTCCCCCTGGTAAATATTTCGCTCAGCGGTGTTTGCAGGCCAGGAAGAGTTTCGATGCAGTCTGGAAGGCAATCAGCGCTCTGGCACCAGGGAATGTTTGCTTCAGCGTCAGCCTGCTCTTTGAAGCCGCTTACACGGGAAACGTACCGGGTGTACCGGACGAAATATCCAATCAAAGAGGCAAAGCTGCGCTGTTTGAGTTTTGTACACTAGTTTTGTCTAGATACACGGCCTTTACTGACTGCGAGGCGTACTGGCATCTGGGAGGACCACAGAGCAGGGTCTTCTTCGTTGAGTCCCTGGCGTCCATGAAACATAAATTTTCGAAAGCAAGATGCGTCCTGGTGTACGACATCGACTTCGACGATTTTAACGGAACGTGTCCGTCGCCGTTTCGGCAAGACTATGGACTACACAGGATCTGGAAAGCGACGATTTAGTCGAATAAACCGATAGGATAGAAGGAGCCACGTCAATCAATACTCTACCGTACCGTTCACGGGCATCTACGTTATCTCCAATAAGCCATGGTGGTTTTAAGTTCAGAACTTGCACTCGTACAAGTAAACAAATAAATTAGATAAAATCATCTGCCTGTCTGTAGTTCTAGTTACGTATGCGGATGTAATGAGCACCCAAGCAGCACAATGTACGCAAAGTCGAGTGCAATAGGGGTGGACGGTATGTGTCTCATCAATGTTCTTTAATGTCAGGAGTCTGTTCAAGGCCTTCCATCTACCCGTCCACCCCCATTGCACTTTTTTTTTCAGTACGTAACATGAAAAACGGTTAGGAGCAACTAATATTTATTCGAACAAGAACTTTCGTGCAAGAGACTGCACTTCTTCAGGTTGCACTTCTTCAGGTTCTTGCACGAAAGTTCTTGTTCGAATAAATATTAGTTGCTCCTAACCGTTTTTCATGTTACGTGTGTGATTCCCTCTTCGCGGGCTCCTTGACAGTGTTTTATTTTGTTTTGTTTTTCAGTACATTGTGCTGCTTGGGCAATGCACACTTGGTTTATGGTTGAACAGGTAAGGGTGGCGCACGATAAAGGAGACAGCGCTTTCGCGAGGTGATAAGTCGTGCTAATCTAATCAAGTAATCAGGTAAACGTTGTTCTCCAGATCAATGTATCTTGCTCGCGCGTGCTGCTTCCTCTGTCTTGCATACGGCTTACCAGGAGCCACTTGAGTAAGCTTATTTAGTGACTCAAGTCTTACCAATGGACTTTGTGGGGAAAGGACGTATTACCTTACATCATTCTGGTAGTCAATGTGTTTGGACAACGGTTTCTACCTCGCGAATCAGAATTTGTTTCGCGTGTTGATAAAGGAGTGTAGAGGAATGTACGTCAGACGGTGTTCGTAGAAAATATCGAATGCCTCCGTGGGAAGTGCGAAGTGGTCCCAGGTAGCACAAATATTTGCGGCAACGTTGTCTAAATGTCAGCTCGTACATTGCTCGGACGTTGCTAATGGCCGCAACATCAACGTTATCTCAAAAGTTCATTTCAAGTAATGCCGCAACATCCATTGTTAACATCACATCAACGTTAGGTTGCCACTGTGATGCTTCTCGACCACAACAACGTTCCAGTAATGTACATGTGCAACATTACAGCAATGTATGAAATTCGAGCATTTCCTCAACATTAGAGTGTACAGCCAACCCTCGATTTTGAACACCCATCGTGTTACAAAAAAAAAAAAAAAGGTTCATAAATAGAAGTACAAGGTGCGCTGGAGGGAAACGGGCTGAAACACGACATGAAATACACTATAGTACGTTTATTTTTGACAATGCTTTGTAATTGTGCACTGCATCATACGTTCAGCCGTATTTATTCTATTCAGAAGAGACGATAGAAATGAGGCACTTGACTCGTCTTTCTGATCCTCAAAGTACTGTATCGCGCTGTGCATGTGATTCCATACTGAGCGAGCTCTCACAACTTCCGAGCAGTATTACTAGTTATCTTCACTATCACTATGGTCACCTTCAGCACCATCATTTGACAACTGCACTAAAGCACCATTATCCAGCGGCTCACATACGTGTTCATCGTCAGCACAGGAAATGCACACCTGTGTTCTCACTTTCTAATTCTTCTGGCTGTGGGACAATGACGGGTGTTTGACCTTCGTTCTTTCTTCATGTTTATTGAGTTTACCCCAGTACTTAGTACAATTGGAGTAGTACAGTAGTCTCTGCCGTCTCCTTTCATAAATAGACGTCACAACAGTTCGGATATCAAGGGTTCATAAACTGAGGGAGAAATACATGAAAAAAGTTTGGTTCCTCGTGACGCCGTTCATAAACCCAGGGAATTCGCGAATCGAGGGTTCATAAAACGAGGGTTCACTGTATATGATTTTCATTGAAGGTAACTCCTGATACGTGTACGCGCGCTGCGGCGCATCGTATCGAAGAAACAACTGATCGAATAAGTCACCAAATATTAGATGGAAGGAAAACACGAAGCAGTCGTATTACTTAACAGCAAACACCGACTGCAAGTACGTTTTTCCCTCCTTCGAGACCCCACGGTTTAGGCGTCACCGCGAATCTATCTACCACCTTTTGTATCACGACTCAGCGAACTTTTAACCAGTTCGTGGTGCTCGAACTGAGGTGTAATGAAAGGCATTAGTAACTCATAAGGGTTCCATTCAGGCTTCACTCATCATCTCGAAATAAACATATGTTGTATGGTACCATACGGTTGCCTTAGGCCGTGATGGCATCCGGCATCCGTCAGTCGAGTCGTTGACATGAGTGGGGTCATCACGACGTGAACAGTGATCAAATACTGCCTGCACCGAACACACGCGGCGAACGCTTTCACCGCCAAGTTCCCGGACTGTGCCATTCATTCTGTGTTTGTTTGTTTTTGTTTGTTTTTTGCATGTGTGTGTGAACTCATTCCAGTATTGAAAACAGATCCCGTCCCAAGCAGCACACAATGTTGGGCCCATATTGGCTGGTCATTGGCGATACGGGTCCAATATGGGGCACTTTTTGCCAATATTTCACCTATATTGGTTCCAAGATTCATTCTCTCGCATGATTGCCAAGTTTGAGCCAATATTTGAAAAATCATGTCAATATAGGCGCTATATTGCCCGTATACAACTCATATTGACTGAAAATACAGAAAATCGTACGCACACGTGTTATACCAAATGCCCAAGCAGCACGGCAAGATCGGACGTTGAAACTCGTGAAATGCCCAGTTCAATTCGCCCTTAAATTCTACAACTTCCCGCAGATGATACACATCGTTCGAAACAGTCAACATACGTGGTTTCACTGCACTGGTGGCACTGCAACTCAACAGCTTAACCTTCCACTTGCTGCAAACAGTCGCCATCTTGCTTCAAGACGCCAATGCGAATCGATGGAACCGACTGAGAGCGTAGTCGTTTCAGCGAAATCACGAGTACTGCAACTAACGCGCATGCGCTGTACTCGTATCAGACGTTTCATTCGGGTAAAATGTCGCTGGTTCCTCTAATGATAAGGGAATTGCGGCAAGTCAAGTAAAAAACGCAATGCTTGATCGAAAAAGATGGTTCTTCTGTAAAGTTAGGTGCTTTCAAGTTACTGCAAGCAGTGTGAGTTGCTCTGGAGTATGTCCGTCACCGCCACGAAAGTGTTTCGCTCCTTTACTCTCGGAGCGGGTTGGAAACTTCATAGAATATTGTGATCCTAATGAAGGCTTCTGAGGGATGTTTGGCATTGGCAGTTCCGTGGGACTGCCTGCCTAGCAGTAGTCGATCCTCTTCTTCCTTTTTAGGGCGAGGGCAGTGCTATTTTTGAAATGTGACGTGGGAAAGCTTGCGTGTCCCATGCTACAGTTAGCTATACGACTGCATGTGTCCTTCAGTGAAACGGGCGTAGCATCTGTTCTGTGTTTTTAGGCCGAGGCAGTGTTGTTTTTGTAAAGCTATACTCAACGCTGATAATTAAAATTTGCGGAAATGAAAAAGCAAAGAGGAGAGATAACTAATGTCAGTTGTGGATATTATACCATATATAATGCATGTACCATCTTTTGAAGTAGGAAAACCTAATCCCTCGGTGTGTGTGTGTGGCGGCAGGGATGGGATTGAAAAGGTGACCATGGGCATGGAGGATTTCATTGTCGCCTTGCGTTTCCAAGGGGACAATGCTTTTTCGGGATGTAGTTCTGTATATCGGCACCACTGTTTTTTTTAAGAAAAAAGAATAAAAATAAAAAATCAAACTCTTTTACGTACCCTGGTATATTGCGTAAAACGTATAAAAATTAAATTTTTTCGCCGGTTTCTTGAAGGCGATCCGCGATCTTTACTGAGCACCTTCTGATCTAACCCGAGGCACAGTATCGACGCCCGCACCGCCTAGTGCGTGCCTTGGGGGGGGGGGGGGGGGCACCCCAGACCCCCCAATCTGTAAATCTGTAGAACCTAACCTGGACTACCCTCACTAATGTGAGATGAGTTAGCCCAATTCTACGACCCTACCTCTTGCAAGATGGCAAGTTTCGAATCCGTTAGGCTTAGCATTCCCGTGGTTCTCCTGCGCTAAAAGTTAATCAGACGATGGGGTTGTTGAAATGCATATAAAAAACTTCTAGTGCACAGAATTTTATAATTTTTACACTTTTAGATTCAGTATATGACCTTCTTCCACTTCTATGCAATATTTACCTTCCTAACCCTTTCACTATTTTTCTAAAAACCGAGTGATCCCGATACGGAACTACGTCCCTTTTTCGGAGCCCTTCAGAGCTGCCTAGCAGACGATACTGGGAACCAATCAACGAGCCCGGATCCTGTTGTGTCAGCGGAGGGTCATAGTCTGGTACTACTCTCCAGCGCCGTCGCGCGCCGTCGCTTTTTGCGGCGCTTGCCTGCTTACCTGTCTGTAGAAATGCAATAGCGTTTTAAAATGACTCCTGTGCTAGTGTGAAACGATAGTGGTGGCCAATATGCTGCATTTGTATTTCTTTCTTTAGTATTCTTAATGGTACCGGCCTCGGTGGCTCAGTCGGTAGCGTGTTCGCCTTCTGATCCCGAGATCGCGGATTCGAACCCGGCCGAGGACGCCAGCAACTTGGGGCGTTTATGTTTAATCGCCCGGAGGCGCTCGGAGCGGATATGTCGTCACGGATCTGGCTCGAGAGCGTATGAGAATTGGCTCAGATCCGCCCGCTTTGTGTTTGGATATTCGCTCAGAGTCACCTCCGAGGCAGCTCGCTTCGCTCGGAGCTTGGACGGCGAGCTCGCAGATCCTTCCCACAATTCCTGAGCTAGAAGATGGCGGCTATTTTGAAATTTTGAGATGGCTTTCATCCAGACAATCTAGACCGCCGTACCACACGAACCAGTTGTGGAATTAGTGCTTGAAAATGCAAAACTCTCTGACAGATGTCGAGAAACTTTATGTAACACAGGCTTTGATGCAGAGTTTGCAGCCAGCGTCGTGATGGACGAACGCGCGAGTGGCCCCGCGTGAACGGCAAGCAAATCGGTCGTCGTCGTCTTCCACACACTACGTGCAACATGGAATGAAACATGAAATGATGTACAAAAAGAAAAAAGAAGGAACACAAAATCAGAAAAACTGACAGAAGCGAAACCTGCAAGCCACTAAACGGTGCCCTACGACGAACACCAACGGAAGCAGACGACACAGCAATAGATACTGCGCAAGCGCAAAGCCGTTGTCGCTCGGTCGCGTATGGAGTTTAATTTTCTCCTCGCTTTACACCCGACCGATCGATTTCCGGTTCGGTGACGCACTTCCGCTCAGCTCGGGCTCTGCTCCGAGTGAATAAACATAAACGCCCTTGGTGGCAGGGTACAAGTTGCTTAGACACGCCGTCTTCCGGGAGGGACGTTAAATACGGGGTGCCGTGTGATGAGCTTTCATCACACGTTAAAGAACCCTCAGGTGGGCAAAAGCAATCCACAGACCGACCGCTGTGGCGTCGCTCATGATCTGAGTTGTCTCGCGACGTAAACACCCAATTATTATATTAAATTATTATTCTTTATGGTGGCTTTCTTTATTCTCTCAAATTTCTTGTCAGGTGACTGCCTTGTTCGGACACATCACGCTAACCTGCTATTTGACCTAGATTGTGCTCTGCGATGATCATGTCAGAGGCTTTGGCCGCGATAGCGTACACGGTTGCCATGATATTCCCGGACACGACGCTTGGCATAATTGAAGCGTCCACGACTCGAAGGTTCTGGATGTGACCTCGAACTCTGAAACAGTATGATTAAGTGCACGTTACTCATATGAACAGTTTAAAGCATTACAGAAGTATCTAGGGTACTGTGCGCGGTTATACGAATGGGGAAATTATGTTATTTTATTTTTTATTGGTAATATTGCTGACCGCCTAGTGGCAGCCTATGCAAAGAAACACTAGGCCGAACAATAAAGCAACACAGCAAGGATAACAAGCAGTATTGTTAACATTCGGCGGTAACAATACGTATGACAAGATGGTAATATCAACGAGTGCGAGAGACTATGTTAAGATGTTCGCAAACATACTTGTTATAGTTGAAAATAACGTGTCTGTATCATGTAAAGATATGACTGGTTCAGGAAGCAAATTCCACCCAACTGAGGTTCTGTGTACAAAAGAAAGCTGACAAGCGCTAATGCCAGGCGTAGGCAGATAAATATGTCGGCTGTGTCGTGTCCTAGTCTCGCACAGGCCAGAGTAGCGGAATAATTGTTTATAGTCTATCCTCACTTGCCACTTATTTCTCCCGATGTCTGTTAAACGACTTCTGCATGCAGGATGTCTTTTTTTTTCTTCGATATAGATTTTCATAAAAAACTATAAGAGCTATAGGAAGGGAGTTGCCTCAGGACAGAAGCCGCCGATATTTCGAACACGTGTTCGTGAACCTTCCACTTTTCTGTAACCGGTCTGTAGCCTAGATCACAACGTTCACATAATCCCCTCCACACTCTAACAAAGCAGCCATTCACTCCGGCCGTAGAAGCCCGTACGGACCCTTTCTTCCCTCCGGGCTGTTGACCCACAATTCGCGTGGACCTTTAAACACGTCACAGCTAACCCTTTAAATACCATGCCAATGATGAGGACGGTGCCCAGAAGAAGAACAGTCTCTGTTCGAAATATCGGCGGCTTCTGTCCTGAGGCAACTCCTTTCCTACATCCCTACCGGTTCGCTGGATTTCTACCCATCTATATAAGAGCTATAGACTTTTATAGACCGTCTTATAACTGCTATCGTCCCTGGGCCGGCGGACTTTCTTAGCCATCTGTTGCTGAACCGTCGAATGACTAATTACCTAAAAACCGTTAATTAACTTTTTAATTATAAAAGCTACGAAGTTTGTCCCAATGAGAACATCAGTTCCTTTCGGTCACCTAATATTGTAGCCGTTTTCAAAACAAAAATGCGTTCGCTAGATCATCCGCGAAAAATTCATGAAGGAGCACCAGTTTTTTCTTTATTTCGTTCATTCGGCATCTTCGAAGACCCGTCTTTCGTTCACCCCCAATGTGAGAGGCCTCATCATCATCTTCCCCTTCGTCAAATGCGCCAAGCAGCACAAGTGCCACAACTTCTACAATCATGTCCTCGTCAAAAACGTCGTCTGCCTCTGCCGCCATGTTCGCTGAGACGGGCGGGCGTAATTCGTAATGGGCGAAAATTTCTAAACGGGGGTACCTACCCACAGGTCACGTGACATCTCACTCGAGTCACGTGGTGCGTAACCTCGGGATTACCCGGGTGGAATAAAAAAAAAACCCACCCTATGATAAGTGATATGAAAAGTTCCACGACACTTCCAAATCCATGAAACACGAGTTGGTGTTGTTGCCATAGAACGTATAGCCCTAAGCACTCCTGAGCGTGGCACTGAGGAGTACTAAACACGACATGTTGGTTTGTGGTTCTCCTCATTCTGCCTTCCACTGATGACGTGTCCTGTATGGGGGTACGAAACGTCTGTTTTTCCTGTTATGTCAGTTCCGAGTTATTCTTTCGGAGTATTTTTGATAAACACGACATGTATCTTATTTTTTCAAAAATAAAAATCAACCGCCACTCGAAAACTCGGTACGCAAAATAGAGGGTGTTTATTTTTAGCGTTTACATAATATTTATTTAACAAAAAAACTATGAGAGCAGCTTAGACGTCGTTTGTTCAGTTGAGTTCTACGGCCACGCGGACACCCTCTCGAAGAACGTGCGCAACTACGAGGTGATTAATGAGCTAAAATTGATTAATTAACTTTTTTAGTTAGGGGATTTCGATCGAAAGCGATATGACAGATTGAGAGAATATCCTGGTTGCAAGCCCTTCCACGTTTAACAAATGCTGAAAAAACGCATGTGCGTTTAAATATCAATCCTCAAATTTTTATATGCAAATGAGCCGGAACCGAAACCGCGAGGACCGGGAGCGCGGGGAGTACAGCGCTCACTTCACGTTAGATTGTCACGTGCTTTGGAGCGATGAAGATGATTGGAGTAGGGGCCGCTCAGCTGTGCAGACAAACCGCTTTCTGACCCGGATGAGCCTTCGTCGGAGAGGGTAATCCGCTCCCCAGGCGCGCTTTTTCCGTTTCGGCTCATTTGCGTATCGCACATTCGGAGATGGACATTTTAACGCGCGTGCGTGTTTCAGGATTTTTTTAAACGTGGAATGGCGTTCAACGAAGATAGTCAATCAATCTGCTATCTCTCTTTTGCTCGAACTTCTCTAATTAAAAAGTTAATTTTTGAATTTCAGGTAATTAGTCATCTGGTAGTTACGTACTCTCTTCAAGATGTCGTTGGCCTGGTCGTAGAACTCAAATACAAAAAAAAAACATCTATGCTGCTGCCATAGTTCTTTTTATAGCAATGCTTTAAAGTATCAAAATAAACACCTGGTATAAAAGCCACCAGAGAGCCTTCCAGGAATTTTCGAAATAAATCGCAAAACATCGCAGGGTTCTTGAAGGTGAGGTACCGTCATCGTGACTTTCCTAGCGACAGCACGTCCTGCGATTCGCGCTCTTCGTCACGTTGGATGCCTACTAGCAGTTACGCCGATCAGATAGAAATTGCTCCTTGAGACACAATGTTGCCAGTCGAAAAACAGATTGTGGGCCTTATCGCGTTGTATTTCTCAAGAGTAGAAATTCAGTTTAGGACACCTTCGTGTCAGCCAGAGGAGCAATATCGTAGGAAGGTACAGTCTCAAACACGTGGGATGCAATGACGTCAATTCGAGAGGATTCTAATGACGCGAGATTAATACCGATATCACACGTGCGGACAGTTTTCAAAGTTAATTGGAACCAATGGTCAATAACATGCGCGTACTATCACCTTCGAAGCGGTAAATGCGAACAAGTGCAAAAGCAATACAAAAATGTCATTCTAAATTATACACTATATGTTCCTCTCAGCTCACATTTTATTATACAACGTTATCATGTTACCTGTCGTTCGGCAACCCTTCTAATAAATGCGACCGATGCGGTCGCCCCCTCGGTCCTCCTTCGAAACGTATTCGTAAGACAAAAAGTGCCGAATCAAGCAGCTTGTATGAGCAGCTTCAACAAACTTTGTGCGTACGACGCTACCACGTAGAAGAAGAGCGTGCACAGTTGAAGAAGAAGAAGACACAGCAACGAGCGTTCCATCTGAAGCGTTTTGTCTAACACCCTTTTCCAGTCTTCGCACAGAGACGGCCCTGACATGATGCAGTCGAACGAAAGATGCATTAGCCCTGATCCTCAAGGCACGTCACCTAGTCCTGTTCACCCGTCGAGCAACAAGGAAACAACGTCTGGTGAAGTTTCAGGAAGTCCCCAGTCCCGCCAGGACACTGCCCCTTCTTCTGCCCACAGTGGAAGATCCTCTGAGCCTGCATCACACTTCGGGTCAATGCCTGTCAGAAGTCCTCCCTTCTACTCGCTGAGGAGTTTGGAGACGCGCGAAGAAAGCGAACCATACCCAGAAAGAGAAAACGACAACTTATTGTATGTCTGGGTATTTTGCACCATAATATGTAGCCTTATGGTTCTACCCACCGGACTCATCTTCCTTCAGTTCCTCCGCAACGTCGAAACTGCGAGCGTGACACCTTTCACCAAAGCTCCCACGAACCATCCTTCGACGTCCAGATTTGACCACGTCACGGTCCCGGAGCATTGGGACGGACTGCCAGCAACGTGTTTGAAGAGCGCCGCAATCTCCGACAATATCCACGACGTAGCCGACTACGACATCGTAAGGGACAACATCAGCGAGCCCAGTAAGGACGTCGTATTTTGCTGTGTTTACAACAACAGCCGTTTCCGAAAACCGAAACAATACGACTACCTCCCGAAGCACGTACCATTCCATCTCTGTTCTTGCTTGATCTACTGGTCAGTGGGCATCGACGCTGGTCAGCTGGTCAGTAGGGCTCCCAGTTTCGATCACTATTACGGTCTTCGACAGCTCGGATCACTCAGACGGAAGTGGAACAGGGTTCTGCTCTCAGTGGGAGGATATCCTGAGGACAGCTTTCAGTTCGCGCGGCTCGGTTGGGACAAGGGAATGATGGCAAGGATCGCCGTAGACATCCTGGACACCGTCCTTCGTTTTCACCTGGATGGCGTCAACATACATTGGGTGTATCCTGAGGACGATTGCGGACTACCATCCGATGGAGAGACGCTGGCTGACCTCCTGGACAGACTGAAAGAACTGTTTCATCTCAATGCCCAAGTTGGACGGCATTTCAATATTACAGTGATGCTACCAGGAACCGCAAGTGAAGCTCGACAACATTTCAATATCTCTCTCCTTCGGGATAAGGTTGATACCCTGTTCTTCGACACGAAGATTTCCACGTTTCCCCCCGGTAAATATTTCGCTCAGCGGTGTTTGCAGGCCAGGAAGAGTTTCGATGCAGTCTGGAAGGCAATCAGCGCTCTGGCACCAGGGAATGCTTGCTTCAGCGTCAGCCTGCTCTTTGAAGCCGCTTACACGGGAAACGTACCGGGCGTACCGGACGAAATATCCAATCAAAGAGGCAAAGCTGCGCTGTTTGAGTTTTGTACACTAGTTTTGTCGAGATACACAGCCTTTACTAACTGCGAGGCGTACTGGCATCTGGGAGGACCAAAGAGCAGGGTCTTCTTCGTTGAATCCCTGGCGTCCCTGAAACATAAATTTTCGAAAACGAGATGCGTCCTGGTGTACGACATCGACTTCGACGATTTTAACGCAACGTGTCCGTCACCGTTTCGGCAAGACTATGGACTACACAGGATCTGGAAAGCGACGATTTAGTCGAATAAACCGATAGGATAGAAGGAGCCACGTCAATCAATACTCTACCGTACCGTTCACGGGCATCTACGTTATCTCCAATAAGCCATGGTGGTTTTAAGTTCAGAACTTGCACTCGTACAAGTAAACAAATAAATTAGATAAAATCATCTGCCTGTCTGTAGTTCTAGTTACGTATGCGGATGTAATGAGCACCCAAGCAGCACAATGTACGCAAAGTCGAGTGCAATAGGGGTGGACGGTATGTGTCTCATCAATGTTCTTTAATGTCAGGAGTCTGTTCAAGGCCTTCCATCCCTATTGCACTTGTTTTTCAGTACATTGTGCTGCTTGGGCAATGCACACTTGGTTTATGGTTGAACAGGTAAGGGTGGCGCACGATAGGACGAGGGGACAGCGGCTTCGCGGGGTGATAAGTCGGGCTAATCTAATCACGTGATCAGGTAAACGTTGTTCTCCAGATAACGTATTTTACTCTCGCTTGCTGCTTTCTCTGTCTTGCATATGGCTTACCCGGAGCCACTAGAACAAGCGTATTTAGTGACTCAAGTCTTACCAATGGACTCTGTGGGGAAAGGACGTATTACCTTACATCATTCTGGTAGTCAATGTGTTTGGACAACGGTTTCTACCTCTTGAATCAGGGTTTGTTTCCCGTGTTGATAAAGGAGTGCAGAGGAATGCATGCTAGGCGATGTTCGTAGAAAATATCGAATGCCTCCGTGGGAAGTGCGAGTGTTCCCAGGTAACACAAAAATTTGCGGCAACGTTGTCTAAATGTCAGCTCGTACATTGCTTGGACGTTGCTAATGCCCGCAACATCAACGTTATCTCAAAAGTTCATTTCAAGTAATGCCGCAACATCCATTGTTAACATCACATCAACGTTAGGTTGCCACTGTGATGCTTCTCAACCACAACAACGTTCCAGTAATGTACATGTGCAACATTACAGCAATGTATGAAATTCGAGCATTTCCTCAACATTACAGTGTACAACCAACCCTCGATTTTTGAACACCCGTCGTGTTACAAAAAAAAAGGTTCATAAATAGAAGTACAAGGTGCGCTGGAGAGAAACGGGCTGAAACACGACATGAAATACAATATAGTACGTTTATTTTTGACAATGCTTTGTAATTGTGCACTGCATCATACGTTCAGCCGTATTTATTCTATTCAGAAGAGACGATAGAAACGAGGCACTTGACTCGTCTTTCTGATCCTCAAAGTACTGTATCGCGCTGTGGATGTGATTCCATACTGAGCGAGCTCTCACAACTTCCGAGCAGTATTACTAGTTATCTTCACTATCACTATGGTCACCTTCGGCACCATCATTTGACAACTGCACTAAAGCACCACCATCCAGCGGCTCACATACGTCTTCATCGTCAGCACAGGAAATGCACACCTGTGTTCTCACTTTCTAATTCTTCTGGCTGTGGGACAATGACGGGTGTTTGACCTTCGTTCTGTGTTCATGTTTATTGAGTTTATCCCAGTACTTAGTACAGTAGTAGCAGTACAGTAGTCTCTGCCGTCTCCTTTCATAAATAGACGTCACAACAGCTCGGATATCAAGGGTTCATAAACTGAGGGAGAAATACGTGAAAACAGTTTGGTTCCTCGTGACGCCGTTCATAAACCCAGGGAATTCGCGAATCGAGGGTTCATAAAACGAGGGTGCACTGTATATAATTTTCATTGAAGGTGACTTCTGAAACGTGTACCCGCGTTGCGGCGCATCGTATCGAAGAAACAGCTGAACGAATACGTCACCAAATATAGACGGTTTTGGCGTCAGCGCGAATCTATCTACCACCTTTTGTATCACGACTCAGCGAACTTTTAACCAGTTCGTGGTGTTCGAACTGAGGTGTAATGAAAGGCATTAGTAACTCATAAGGGTTCCACTCGGGCTTCACTCATCATCTCGAAATAAACGTATGTTATATGGTACCATACGGTTGCCTTCGGCCGTGATGGCAACCGGCATCCGTCAGTCGAGTCGTTGACATGAACGCAAAATACGTAAACGCAACGCAACATACGTAACGCAAAATACGTTCCAAATACCGTTTTTGTTCATGTGAAATACTGTTGCCTTTCCGTTGCTCGCGTTCGTACCGCCACGAACGTTCACAGCCGGGCCCGTTAGATCTAGATCTGCTGCAGTACGCTTTGTCGTGATGCGTGCAGTGGATTATGCAGGTGCCTGCCAGCGTGTGACGGCAGCTGTTGTTCGTTTCTTCAGAAGGGTACCCGGAGAGGCAGGTATGCAAAGTCAGCAGTCTATGCGACGCCATCACATCAGTTTGCCGGTGGACGCCTACAGATCGCGTAACAAATTCTCAATACCGTAAGGGCCGATCTGTTTTCGGCAAGTGAAGGCAGCTTGAGAGTTGTAGCAACTCGTCGGGAACGAACGCAAAGTAGAAAGCCGCGGAGTATTCCAAGCAATATATTTTCTATTAAAATCCGTTATGCAGGTTAGCACAATGTTTTTGTCCCTTTCTGGTGATTTATGAGTCAATAATCAGTCAACCATTCCTGGGATCTTTCTACTAGAAAACTCAAATAAAGTGCAAGTGTGTGATCCACGTCAAGAGGAGACTCAATCGCCCGCCCTTCTGTGTCGATGAATATGGTAAGCTCTAACATGACACACTGTGAGAGGGTATTTCCACATCTGTGTTGCACATCACAGGGCAGCCCAACTCTGATTATGTGCACACCTCACGTTTGAACAGGGAATTTTCAAGCGGCTAGCACAGGCAAGGCTCAGTTCCCAGGTGAACAGCGATGTGCCATCAACGTCGAGGTTGACCAGGGTGGACGGCGTCGAACCATCAGCATTGACACAGACCACGGTGAAGAGCTAGCTGGTAAAGGAGGTGAGTTACATGTGAGCTCTAAAGTAAGTATTTCATTGTGTACTTATTTCCATCCTCAGTCATTCAACCCGGATGGGCAGTTGCCACCTAGACCTGCCGTTTTCTTTACGGAACCTGAGAAATGGCTTTATGGTGGCACCCAAGGGAAACGCATACCACTTCACCATGCTTGTACTTTGGAAAAGGCCGCCGTGCTGTGCCTTCTTATGTACGACATTAAGGACTGGTCCTACCCACTTGCACACAGCAAGACGCTGCTGCTGAAGCAACAAGTAGTCGTGAATGACGACATTCAAAAGGCATGAATGGAAAACTGAAGGACCTTCTGAAGGCGGCTCGAGAAGAAGGACATAATTTTAGTGCTATATTTACACCAAAGCCAAGGGGAAGATAAGTGCCGTTTTGTTTTTCGTTCACATGTATTGTACTCGAAAGAATAAAAGCTTTTGTCGCACAGGTTGTGAAGAGAGGGAAGCCCAAGATCAGTGGCGGCAGAGAGGGATACAAACCTCAAGAATGGTGCCATCGATATTCCGAGCAGCGGCTGCTCCCTCAAAGTTAGCCGTCGTGATCATAGGTATAGTGCATTGAAAGGTTCGTGGGGACATGCTTAGAAGTTTACCTCATCATTTTGTTCATGAAAAAAAGCTGGACATGCTAACATGTGGGAAACTTATTATTAATACGTCACCACAAACCGTGAAGTGCATTGCCTATGATCAAGAAGCTGAACAGTTCGGAAGCAGCCCCTGCTTGAATATCGGCGGCGCCGTCCCTGGGTTTTGTAACCTTCACGGCCTATATAGCATCGCGAGTAACCTGTATTTAAGGGTTACCAGTAAACCACGGCTCGCATGAAGTATAGGTTACACTGTAACCCACCCTCATGGGTTACACGGTAACTGCTAAAATAAAGGTAAAAAACCGGCACACTTTTTGCTCTTATTTAGGGGTTACTAGATTTAGAGTGCACTCTCACATACCCAGCTCAGCAGGTGGGTAGCAGAGGGTTATGACGTCACACGACGTCAAGTGAGAGTCCCGCGTCTTTTAACTTTCGGATTCCGATCATATTGCGGTGGCTTTAGCACGACTGTTGTTTCGTTGGATGCATGCCTTTTTCTTCCTTCATCATCATCATCTTCCCCTTCGTCAAATGCGTCAAGCAGCGCAAGTGCCGCGACTTCTACAATCACGTACTCGTCAAAAACGTCGTCTGCCTCTGCCGCCATGTTCGCTGAGACGGGCGTAATTCGTAATGGGCGAAAATTTCTAAACGGGGGTACCTACCCACAGGTCACGTGACATCTCACTCGAGTCACGTGGTGCGTAACCTGGGGGTTACCCGGCTGGAATAAAAAAAAAACGCACCCTATGATAAGTGATATGAAAAGTTCCACGACTCTTCCAAATCCATGAAACACGAGTTGGTGTTGTTGCCATAGAACGTATGGCCCTAAGCACTCCTGAGTGTGGCACTGAGGAGTACTAAACACGACATGTTGGTTTGTGGTTCTCCTCATTCTGCCTTCTACTGATGACGTGTCGTGTATGGGGTACGAAGCGTCTGTTTTTTCTGTTATGTCAGTTCCGAGTTATTCCATCGGAGTATTTTTGATAAACACGACTCGTATCTTATTTTTTCAAAAATAAAAATCAACCGCCACTCGAAAACTCGGTACGCAAAACAGAGGGTGTTTATTTTTAGCGTTTACATAATATTTATTTAACAAAAAAACTATGAGAGCAGCTTAGACGTCGTTTGTCCAGTTGAGTTCTACGGCCAGGCGGACACCCTCTCGAAGAACGTGCGCAACTACGAGGTGATTAATGAGCTAAAATTGATTAATTAACTTTTTAGTTAGGGGATTTCGATCGAAAGCGAGATGGCAGATGGAGAGATTATCCTCGTTGCAAGCCCTTCCACGTTTAACAAATGCTGAAAAAACGCATGTGCGTTTAAATATCCATCCTCAAATTTGTATATGCAAATGAGCCGGAACCGAAACCGCGACGACCGGGAGCGCGGGGAGTACAGCGCTCATTTGACGTTAGATGGTCACGTGCTTTGGAGCGATGAAGATGATTGGAGTAGGTGCCGCTCAGCCGTCCACGTAAACCGCTTTCTGACGCGGATGAGCCTTCGTCGGAGAGGGTGATCCGTTCCCCAGGCGCGCTTTTTCCGTTTCGGCTGATTTGCGTATCGCACATTCGGAGATGGATATTTTAACGCGCGTGCGTGTTTCAGGATTTTTTTAAACGTGGAATGGCGTTCAACGAAGATAGTCAATCAATCTGCTATCTCTCTTTTGCCCGAAATTCTCCAATTAAAAAGTTAATTTTTGAATTTCAGGTAATTAGTCATCTGGTAGTTACGTACACTCTTCAAGATGTTGTCGGCCTGGTCGTAGAACTCAAATACAAAAAAAAAAAACATCTATGCTGCTGCCATAGTTCTTTTTATAGCAATGCTTTAAAGTATCAAAATAAACACCTGGTATAAAAGCCACCAGAGAGCCTTCCAGGAATTTTCGAAATATCCCGCAAAACGTCACAGGGTTCTTGAAGGTGAGGTACCGTCATCGTGACGTCATCGTGACGACTTTCCTATCGACAGCACGTCCTGCGATTCGCGCTCTTCCTCGCGTTGGGTGCCTACTAGCAGTTACGCCGATCAGATAGAAATTGCTTCTTGAGACACAATGTTGCCAGTCGAAAAACAGATTGTGGGCCTTATCACGTTGTACAGGGTGTATGCTATAAAAGGTCAGTGACATTTTCGCGCGTGACACTGTATCTATTTGAGAGACGGACTTGTGCTGCCATACAGTGAATCACTTATGCCAGAGAAACCTACGAAAAAATTGTGGTTACCATTCACTGCGTAATAAAGTAAACACGGCCACGGAAACTTTCGTCTTCATGTGTTTCCTATGCGCAATACCGATGGATGGAGGTGAAAGTTTGCATGGCCATATTTATTTTATTACACAATGCTAGGTAACCACAATCGTTTCGTAGGTTCCTCTAGCATAAATGATTCACTTTGAGGCAGAGAAAGTCTTTTCGTGATAGAGGTATAGCATCAAGGAGGTATCACTTTTTGCACGAAAATGTGACTCACCTTTTATAGCATACACCCTGTATTTCTCAAGAGTAGAAATTCAGTTTAGGACACCGCTGTGTCAGCCAGAGGAGCAATATCGTAGGAAGGTACAGTCTCAAACACGTGGGATGCAATGACGTCAATTCGAGAGGATTCTGATGACGCGAGATTAATACCGATATCACACGTACGGACAGCTTTCAATGTTAATTGGAACCAATGGTCAATAACATGCGCGTACTATCACCTTCGAAGCGGTAAATGCGAACAAGTGCAAAAGCAATACAAAAATGTCAGTCTAAATTATACACTACATGTTCCTCTCAACTCGCATTTTATTATACAACGTTATCATGTTACCTGTCGCTCGGCACCCCTTCTAATAAATGCGACCGATGCGGTCGCCCCCTCGGTCCTCCTTCGAGACCTATCCGTAAGACAAAAAGTGCCGAATCAAGCAGCTTGTATGAGCAGCTTCAACAAACTTTGTGCGTACGACGCTACCACGTAGAAGAAGAGCGTGCACAGTTGAAGAAGAAGAAGACACAGCAACGAGCGTTCCATCTGAAGCGTTTTGTCTCACACCCTTTTCCAGTCTTCGCACAGAGACGGCCCTGACATGATGCAGTCGAACGAAAGATGCATTAGCCCTGATCCTCAGGGCACGTCACCTAGTCCTGTTCACCCGTCGAGCAACAAGGAAACAACGTCTGGAGCAGTGTCAGGAAGTCCCCAGTCCCGCCAGGACACTGCCCCTTCTTCTGCGCACAGTGGAAGATCCTCTGAGCCTGCATCACACTTCGGGTCAATGCCTGTCAGAAGTCCTCCCTTCTACTCGCTGAGGAGCTTGGAGACGCGCGAAGAAAGCGAAGCATACCCAGAAAGAGAAAACTACAACTTATTATATGTCTGGGTATTTTGCACCATAATATGTAGCCTTATGATTCTACCCACCGGACTCATCTTCCTTCAGTTCCTCCGCAACGTCGAAACTGCGAGCGTGACACCTTTGACCAAAGCTCCCACGAACCATCCTTCGACGTCCAGATTTGACCACGTCACGGTCCCGGAGCATTGGGACGGACTGCCAGCAACGTGTTTGAAGAGCGCCGCAATCTCCGACAACATCCACGACGTAGCCGACTACGACATCGTAAGGGACAACGTCAGCGAGCCCAGTAAGGACGTCGTATTTTGCTGTGTTTACAACAACAGCCGTTTCCGAAAACCGAAACAATACGACTACCTCCCGAAGCACGTACCATTCCATCTCTGCTCTTGCTTGATCTACTGGTCAGTGGGCATCGACGCTGGTCAGCTGGTCAGTAGGGTTCCCAGTTTCGATCACTATTACGGTCTTCGACAGCTTGGATCACTCCGACGGAAGTGGAACAGGATCCTGCTCTCAGTGGGAGGATATCCTGAGGACAGCTTTCAGTTCGCGCGGCTCGGTTGGGACAAGGGAATGATGGCAAGGATCGCCGTAGACATCCTGGACACCGTCCTTCGTTTTCACCTGGATGGCGTCAACATACACTGGGTGTATCCCGAGGACGATTGCGGACTACCATCCGATGGAGAGACGCTGGCTGACCTCCTGGACAGACTGAAAGAACTGTTTCACCTCAATGCCCAAGTTGGACGCCATTTCAATATTACAGTGATGCTACCGGGAACCGCAAGTGAAGCTCGACAACATTTCAATATCTCTCTCCTTCGTGGTAAGGTTGATACCCTGTTCTTCGACACGAAGATTTCGACGTTTCCCCCTGGTAAATATTTCGCTCAGCGGTGTTTGCAGGCCAGGAAGAGTTTCGATGCGGTCTGGAAGGCAATCAGCGCTCTGGCACCAGGGAATGCTTGCTTCAGCGTCAGCCTGCTCTTTGAAGCCGCTTACACGGGAAACGTACCGGGCGTACCGGACGAAATATCCAATCAAAGAGGCAAAGCTGCGCTGTTTGAGTTTTGTACACTAGTTTTGTCGAGATACACGGCTTTTACTAACTGCGAGGCGTACTGGCACCTGGGAGGACCACAGAGCAGGGTCTTCTTCGTTGAGTCCCTGGCGTCCCTGAAACATAAATTTTCGAAAGCAAGATGCGTCCTGGTGTACGACATCGACTTCGATGATTTTAACGGAACGTGTCCCTCACCGTTTCAGCAAGACTATGGACTACACAGGATCTGGAAAGCGACGATTTAGTCGAATAAACCGATAGGATAGAAGGAGCCACGTCAATCAATACGCTACCGTACCGTTCACGGGCGTCTACGTTATCTCCAATAAGCTACGGTGGTTTCAGGTTTAAAACTTGCACTCGTACAAGTAAACAAATAAATTAGATAAAATCACCTGCTTGTCTGTAGTTGTTCTAGTCATGTATGCAGATGTCATGAGCACCCAAGCAGCACAATGTACTGAAAGTCGAGTGCAATAGGGGTGGACGGTATGTCCCTCATCAATGTTCTTTAATGTCAGGAGTCTGTTCAAGGCCTTCCATCTACCCGTCCACCCCTATTGCACTTGTTTTTCAGTACGTAACATGAAAAACGGTTAGGAGCAACTAATATTTATTCGAACAAGAACTTTCGTGCAAGAGACTGCACTTCTTCAGGTTGCACTTGTTCAGGTTCTTGCACGAAAGTTCTTGTTCGAATAAATATTAGTTGCTCCTAACCGTTTTTCATGTTACGTGTGTGATTCCCTCTTCGCGGGCTCCTTGACAGTGTTTTATTTTGTTTTGTTTTTCAGTACATTGTGCTGCTTGGTCAATACAAACTTGGTTTATGGTTGAACAGGTAAGGGTGGCGCACGATAGAGGAGACAGCGCCTTCGCGAGGTGATAAGTCGTGCTAATCTAATCAAGTAATCAGGTAAACGTTGTTCTCCAGATCAACGTATCTTGCTCGCGCGTGCTGCTTCCTCTGTCTTGCATACGGCTTACCAGGAGCCACAAGAGTAAGCTTATTTAGTGACTCAAGGCTTACCAATGGACTCTGTGGGGAAAGGACGTAATACCTTGCGTAATTCGGGTACGTAATTCTGGTAGTCAATGTGTTTGGACAACGGTTTCTACCTCTTGAATCATGGTTTGTTTCGCGTGTTGATAAAGGAGTGCAGAGGAATGCATGCCATGCGATGTTCGTAGAAAATATCGAATGCCTCCGTGGGAAGTGCGAAGTGGTCCCAGGTAGCACAAATATTTGCGGCAACGTTGTCTAAATGTCAGCTCGTACATTGCTCAGACGTTGCTAAGGCCCGCAACATCAAAGTTATCTCCAAACTTCATTTCAAGTAATGCCGCAACATCCATTGTTAACATCACATCAACGTTAGGTTGCCGCTGTGATGCTTCTCAACCACAACAACGTTCCAGTAATGTACATGTGTAACATTACAGCAATGTATGAAATTCGAGCATTTCCTCAACATTACAGTGTATAACCAACCCTCGATTTTTGAACACCCGTCGTGTTACAAAAAAACAACAACACAAGAAGGTTCATAAATAGAAGTACAAGGTGCGCTGGAGAGAAACGGGCTGAAACACGACATGAAATACACTATAGTACGTTTATTTTTTACAATGCTTTGTAGTTGTGCACTGCATCATACGTTCAGCCGTATTTATTCTATTCAGAAGAGACGATAGAAATGAGGCACTTGACTCGTCTTTCTGATCCTCAAAGTACTGTATCGCGCTGTGGATGTGATTCCATACTGAGCGAGCTCTCACAACTTCCGAGAAGTATTACTAGTTATCTTCACTATCACTATGGTCACCTTCAGCACCATCATTTGACAACTGCACTAAAGCACCATCATCCAGCGGCTCACATACGTGTTCATCGTCAGCACAGGAAATGCACACCTGTGTTCTCACTTTCTAATTCTTCTGGCTGTGGGACAATGACGGGTGTTTGACCTTCGTTCTTTGTTCATGTTTATTGAGTTTATCCCAGTACTTAGTACAGTAGTAGTGGTACAGTAGTCTCTGCCGTCTCCTTTCATAAATAGACGTCACAACAGTTCGGATATCAAGGGTTCATAAACTGAGGGAGATATACATGAAAAAAGTTTGGTTCCTCGTGACGCCGTTCATAAACCCAGGGAATTCGCGAGTCGAGGGTTCATAAAACAAAGGGTTCACTGTATATAGTTTTCATTGAAGGTAACTTCTGAAACGTGTACGCTCGCTGCGGCGCATCGTATCGAAGAAACAGCTGAACGAATAAGTCACCAAATATTACATGGAAGGAGAACACGAAGCAGTCGTATTACTGAACAGCAAACACCGACTGCAAGTACGTTTTTCCCTCCTTCGAGACCCCACGGTTTTGGCGTCAGCGCGAATCTATCCACCACCTTCTGTATCACGACTCAGCGAACTTTTAACCAGTTCATGGTGCTCGAACTGAGGTGTAATGAAAAGGATTAGTAACTCATAAGGGTTCCATTCAGGCTTCACTCATCATCTCGAAATAACCATATGTTATATGGTACCATACGGTTGCCTTCGGCCGTGATGGCATCCGGCATCCGTCAGTCGAGTCGTTGACATGAGTAGGGTCATCACGACGTGAACAGTGATCAAATACTGCCTGCACCGAACACACGCGGCGAACGCTTTCACCGGCAAGTTCCCGGACTGTGCCATTCATTCTTTGTTTGTTTGCTTTTTGCATGTGTGTGTGAACTCATTCCAGTATTGAAAACAGATCCCGTCCCAAGCAGCACACAATGTTGGGCCCATATTGGCTGGTCATTGGGGATACGGGTCCAATATGGGACCCTTTTTGCCAATATTTCACCCATATTGGTTCCAAGATTGATTCTCTCGCATGATTGCCAAGTTTGAGCCAATATGGGAAAAATCTTGTCAATATAGGCGCTATATTGCCCGTATACAACTCATATTGACTGAAAATACAGAAAATCGTACGCACACGTGTTATACCAAATGCCCAAGCAGCACGGCAAGATCGGACGTTGAAGCTTGTGAAATGCCCAGTTCAATTCGCCGTTAAATGCTACAACTTCCCGCAGATGATACACATCGTTCGAAACAGTCAACATACGTGGTTTCACTGCACTGGTGGCACTGCAACTCAACAGCTTAAAGGTACTATAAAGCAGTCGAGGTGCAATCCCATGTTTTGTGAGCCCTGAATTGTGTACGTCCTCAGGAGTAAAATGCCGCGAAAGTTTCTCACATAGACGTTATAGCTCCCGAAAAAATGTAAATTTAAATCTACTCGCAACACTGTGGCGAAGCAGACCGACGAAACGCCAACTCCGCCAAGTACGGTGGCGAAAATGTCTCATGCGCACGACTCTGGGCCAAACAGACCGAAGTACGATAGCAGCGCCACGGTGCTGAAACAAGGCCCAGGTATAGACGTTGAGCTACTGAGTGCAAGATTCGGTTTTGGTTTATTTTCTTTCACACAAATTACATTTTCTCAAAAGGTAGTATTTGCAAATCCCAGCAGGAAAGCCATCTGTTTATCGGTCTCCTTGTTAACAGGGTTGCTTGACAAATTGTTGACTTCTTCCCACCAGGCGTCGCCCCGACATTCTTGACTGCATTTTTATTTACCAATTAAAATACTTAGAGTAAACTCCTGCGCATATTGCTTGTTGTGCTGAACCTTTGAATCTAGCACTCTCACGTCATGCTGATTGCATAGGTTCGACCTCGGCTGCTTTATAGTACCTTTAACTTTCCACTTGCTGCACACAGTCGCCATCTTGCTTCAAGACGCCAATGCGAATCGATCGAACCGACTGAGAGCGTAGTCGTTTCAGCGAAATCACGAGTACTGTAACTAACGCGCATGCGCTGTACTCGGGTCAGACGTTTCATTCGGATAAAATGTCGCTGGTTCCTCTAATGATAACGGAATTGCGGCAAGTCAAGTAAAAAACGCAATGCTTGATTGAAAGGGATGGTTCTTCTGTAAAGTTAGGTTCTTTCAAGTTACTGCAAGCAGTGTGAGTTGCTCTGGAGTATGTCCGTCACCGTCACGAAAGTGTTTCGCTCCTTTACTCTCGGAGCGGGTTGGAAACTTCATAGAATATTGTGATCCTAATGAAGGCTTCTGAGGGATGTTTGGCATTGGCAGTTCCGTGGGACTGCCTGCCTAGCAGTAGCTGATCCTGTTCTTCCTTTTTAGAGCGAGGGCAGTGCTGTCCTTGAAATGTGACGTGGGAAAGCTTGCGTGTCCCATGCTACAGTTAGCAATACGACTGCATGTGTCCTTCGGCAAAACGGGCGTGGCATCTGTTCTGTGTTTTTAAGCCTAAAGCAGTGTTGTTCTTGTAAAGCTATACGCAACGCGCATAATTAAAATTTGCAGAAATGAAAAAGCAAAGAGAAGAGATAAGTAATGTCAGTTGTGGATATTATACCGAATAATGCATGTACCATCTTTTGAAGTAGGAAAACCTAATCCCTCGGTGTGTGTGTGTGTGGCGGCAGGGATGGGATTGAAAAGATGACCATGGGCATGGAGGATTTCATTGTCGCCTTGCGTTTCCAAGGGGGCAATGCTTTTGTCGGGATGCAGTTCTGTATATCGGCACCATTGTTTTTTTTTAAAGAAAAAGAATAAAAATCAAAAATCAAACTCTTTTACGTACCCTCGTATATTGCGTAAAACGTATAAAAATTAAATTTTTTCGCCGGTTTCTTGAAGGCGATCCGCCATCTTTACTGAGCACCTTCTGATCTAACCCGAGGCACAGTATCGACGCCCGCACCGCCTAGTGCGTGTCTGGGGGGGGGGGGGCGCCCCAGACCCCCCAATCTGTAAATCTGTAGAACCTAACCTGGACTACCCTCACTAATGTGAGATGAGTTATTCCAATTCTACGACCCTACCTCTTGCAAGATGGCAAGTTTCGAATCCGTTAGGCTTAGCATTCCCATGTTTCTCCTGCGCTAAAAGTTAATCAGATGGGGATGTTGAAAATGCATATAAAAAAACTTCTAGTGCACAGAATTTTATAATTTTTACACTTTTAGATTCAGTACATGACCTTCTTCCACTTCTATGCAATATTTACCGTCCTAACCCTTTCACTATTTTTCTAAAAAACGAGTGATCCCGATACGGAACTGCGCCCCTTTTTCGGAGCCCTTCAGAGCTGCCTAGCAGACGATACTGGGAACCAATCAACGAGCTCGGACCCTGTAGCGTCAGCGCAGGGACACAGGCTGGTACTACTCTCCAGCGCCGTTGCGCGCTGTCGCTTTTTGCGGCGTACTCTAAATTCAATTTCTGCTATCATGGTTCTTTTTACTGGCCTGCTTACCTGTCTGTAGAAATGCAATAGCGTTTTAAAATGACTCCTGTGCTAGTGTGAAACGATAGTGGTGGCCAATATGCTGCATTTGTATTTCTTTCTTTAGTATTCTTTATGGTACCGGCCTCGGTGGCTCAGTCGGTAGCCTGTTCGCCTTCTGATCCCGAGATCGCGGGTTCGAACCCGGCCGAGGACGCCAGGAACTTGGTGGCAGGGTACAAGTTGCTTAGACACGCCGTCTTCCGGGAGGGACGTCAAATACGGGGTGCCGTGTGATGAGCTTCCATCGCACGTTAAAGAACCCTCAGGTGGGCAAAAGCAATCCACAGACCGACCGCTGTGGCGTCGCTCATGATCTCAGTTGTCTCGCGACGTAAACACCCAATTATTATATTAAATTATTATTCTTTATGGTGGCTTTCTTTATTCTCTCAAATTTCTTGTCAGGTGACTGCCTTGTTCGGATACATCACGCTAACCTGCTATTTCACCTAGTTTGTACTCATCGATGATCATGTCAGACGCCTTGGCCGCGATAGCGTACACGGTTGCCATGATATTCCCGGACACGACGCTTGGCATAATTGAAGCATCCACGACTCGAAGGTTCTGGATGTGACCTCGAACTCTGAAACAGTATTATTAAGTGCACGTTACTCATTTGAACAGTTTATAGCATTACAGAAGTCTCTAGGGTACTGTGTGCGGTTATACGAATGCGAAAATTATGTTATTTTGTTTTTTTATTGGTAATATTGCTGACCGCCTAGTGGCAGCCTAAGCAAAGAAACACTAGGGCGAACAATAAAGCAACACAGCAAGCATAACAAGCAGTATTGTTAACATTCGGCGGTAACAGTACGTATGACAAGATGGTAATATCAACGAGTGCGAGAGACCATGTTAAAGTGACTATGAAATTTCCCGAACCCCCATACTTTTTTTCGATGGAAACTGTTCTTCCCGCAGAGAAACTAATATGCCACAAATTTTTCCGGACGAAATCGCTCCACACTGCGAGGAGCGCGCGCTGGAAATGTCTCTTCCGCGTTCCTCCTCTCCCGCGCATATTTCCCTGTCGATGGTGTAACTGTACGGACCGCACTTCGGTTCCCCGTTACGTCACCGGTGTTGCACAAGGGCAACTAATGCCGCGAGCTCGCGCTGTGGCTGCCGCCACTGCCGGAATCTGCCGATCGCGCGAAAGCTGCTGTCATGGAGATTTCCACTCCCGATGAACGCATACGCGGGATCCTACGGCGCATGCTCCTGGCGGGATTCCTCGGCTCGGCAACACGTCACGATGACGTGTTGCTGAGCCGGCCGTGGTCGCGTCAAGTTGTCCGTTGTGTCTCCGCTCGGCAGCTCGCCACGGTGCGGCGCCAGCTGTCCTCCCTTCGCCGCTCCGTTTAAATTCGCTCCCGAGAAATCCGCTCGCGCGACGAAAGTAAAATTTCGGTTCTAGACCCAGAAAAATGTCTTCTTTCGAACGAAACGAAGAAAAAAATCGTTTCATAGTCCCTTTAAGATGTTCGCAAACATACTTGTTATAGTTGAAACCAACGTGTTTGTATCATGTAAAGATATGACTGGTTCAGGAAGCAAATTCCACTCAACTGAGGTTCTGTGAACAAAAGAAAGCTGACAAGCGCTAATGCGAGGCGTAGGCAGATAAATATGTCGGCTTTGTCGTGTCCTAGACTCGCACAGGCCAGAGTAGCGGAATAATTGTTTATAATCTATCCTCACTTGCCACTTATTTCTCCCGATGTCTGTTAAACGACTTCTACATGCAGGATGTCTTTTTTTTTCTTCGATATAGATTGTCATAAAAAAAAACTATAAGAGCTATAGGAAGGGAGTTGCCTCAGGACAGAAGCCGCCGATATTTCGAACACGTGTTCGTGAACCTTCCACTTTTCTGTAACCGGTCTGTAGCCTAGATCACAACGTTCACATAATCCCCTCCACACTCTAACAAAGCAGCCATTCACTCCGGCCGTAGAAGCCCGTACGGACCCTTTCCTCCCTCTGGGCCGTTGACCCGCAATTCGCATGGACCTTTAAACACGTCACACCTAACCCTTTAAATACCATGCCAATGATGAGGACGGTGCCCAGAAGAAGAACAGTCTCTGTTCGAAATATCGGCGGCTTCTGTCCTGAGGCAACTCCCTTCCTACATCTGTACCGGTTCGCTGGATTTCTACCCATCTATATAAGAGCTATAGACTTTTATAGACCGTCTTTTAACTGCTATCGTCCATGGGCCGGCGGTCGTTCTGGGCTCCATCTGTTGCTCAAGCGTCGAATGACTAATTACCTAAGAACCGTTAATTAACTTTTTAATTATAAAAGCTACGAAGTTGTCCCAATGAGGATATCTGTTCCTTTCGGTAACCTAATATTGTAGCCGTTTTCAGAACAAAAATCCGTTCGCTAGATCATCCGCAAAAAATTCATGAAGGAGCGCCATTTTTTTTCTTTATTTCGTTCATTTGGCATCTTCGGAGACCCGTCTTTCGTTCACCCCCAATGTGAGAGGGTGAAAGAGCACACTGTCGCCTCTTGCGACCTGGAAAAATATTAAAAGAAAACAGAAAATGCAACACAAGATAAGGACAGTTTCGATAGCGTCAATCGATACGTGTGTTTTTGTTTGGTTTCCGCAAGTTAAAGCTCATCTTGGACGCATGGGGAGACAGTGTGCTCTTTGACCCTCTCACATTGGGGGTCAAGGAAAGTTACCGCTCTGAGGCTGGAAGACACAAACAAATGAACACAATACAAAACGCAAGGTGCCGAAGAAGATGAAAGTTTGAAATATTGAAATGTCGCAGTCCTCGATATCACGATAACTACGAGTACAGCAGTATCAATATTTCAGTATTTAGTTGCTTTCCAACACACTTCTTCTGTTTCGTGATGTTCTTCAGTCCCAATCCTTCGTTGCACTTGATCATAGCAATTTATAACAAAATCACGGGTCGGCAATTGGTACGGCACGTCATGTTCTTTAGACGCTGATATCAATCATGGTTTAAGAAGGACATGTACCCTAGGATGCTCATTTACGGCATCCCTTTATTTGAATGCAACAGTCTACATGCTTAATCTGAGCTTAATCTCTTAGTGCAGAAACACCGCGCGTGAAGGAAAAGAAAAGAGAAAGAGTGTGTGTGAGAGAGAGAGAAAGGCGGATATGTGAGCAGAACAAAAACATAAGCAGCATGAAGTGCACCTCGAACAAGAGAACGCGCAATGGCGCCTGCTTCCACCAGCTCCTTCCGTCATGGTGTGACGTCAGATCATCCGAACACTTTTATTGGCGTCCGACAGTCGTATTCTATGGCGCGTCGGGAAGCAAACAATTGATTTGCTCTCTTTTACGTGTAAAATGAGCGTACAATCGCAAGCGGAACGAAGGGGAACGCGCTTCACTATTGGCCCGGTAACGTGACGTCGCAGACTGGCAGCCGAGGGAAATGGGAAGGGAACAAATGACGTCATAGTGTTCGACAGTGCCACCAATTTGGTAGGGTTGAACTACGCTCGAATCTAGGGGGCATACAATGTCGCACTCGAAAGCCACGGTCTTCAGGAGATTACGATGGTCCCAAATAGGGACGCGACCACCGGTCCTACTTTTCTTTCCATGGGAGGCAGCGAACAAGTGCTCATTCGTGGAACCCAGCCTTCCCCTCCCGATTTGTTTCGGTGTCAGTCTGTCTACCATCGTAACAATGACGTTTCTCGGGTAGAGTTCTACTGATGCCTCATTTGCGCACTGGGATTGCACGCTGCACCCGTGCTTTTTCTGCCACGTGTATCCCACACTCGGGGAAAAAAACGAGCTTCACCGCATAGCGCGATATGCGCCAACCATGCCCATGAATGATAGGGTTATCACTGAAAATGCGTGAACCTCTTTTTGTGGCAATTACCGTATATCCAAATCGACAAAAAACGGTGTATGCACCGTGTCTATTCGAATCAGATACGAATAGCTTATCATTCGTGGCAATGGTTGGCGCACAGCGCAGTGAAGTGTCGTTCTTTGACTGCAGAGCTTGTAACAATAGGCCATTCGCAAAACTTCCAGACAGCAGCGCGCGCCCCTGGAGGCCATGCCGGGAAATGCTGTGCAAAAGGACAGCGACGGCGCATGCACCAGTACGACGACCACGACGACGATCGGAGACTATCGCTGTCGTTTTGCACAGCATTTCCCGGCACTCCCTGCCAGGGCGCGCGCTACTCCTTGAAACTTTTGGAAATGGCTCATTAAAAACCCCCAGTGCTGGGTAGGACCAGGACCGGAAAATAAAAACGACAAGGACCGGAACTGAAACATGTACCAACCCGCCCAAACACTCGCTCTGTTACAAGAGCTTGTAATCTTGATTTCTACTCCTCAGGACTTTTTCTTTTCTTTGTTCGTAACCGTTTCATACTGCTTTTGTGGTTCCTCGTAACACTCTCTGTCAAACAACATGGACAGCTCGCGGACGAGAAAGACGCTCGCTTGAAAGGTTCCCGTCACATTACCGAACACTGCGGTAGATATCTTACTTCAGTTTGTGATTCACTACAGCATCCGTGCCGTTGCCCATCTTACAGGTGCCCACGAAGTGGTAGCCGGACAATGTCAGCTGCTTTACGAAACACTTGAGATACTCGTCGCTGTAAAGCTCATGTCCCTCGCATCCAGGCATTGAAATGTTCCACAGTTCCACTTCGTATTCCTTGCGGAGAGCAGATGTGTTCATGAATTGCAACGTCGCTTTCGCAGCTGGAATTTAGAAAGCGAGAACACAGTGAGTCGAAAGACCTGCACTAAAAGACACACAGAAGACCTGAAGGGTTAATAGTGCACGAGAATAGTGCTCTGCCATAATTGCCTAATATGTTTCTCTCATGACTGGACTGATTGATTCGAAGATATAGCGACTGGAACGTTAGATCACGATGTCATTATCGTGTTTCGCAAAGTCAAGTGCAATCCGAACAACCTTCATGTTCTCTGCAAATCTTGCTGGACTCCCACTCGAGTCTATAGAGCTAATCCCGGACGACATTAGTGTGATTCTTGCATCATACACTAGGGTTCGGAATCCCAAGCCGTCTTTACAATCCCGGGATTTCGGGATTTCGAAATGTGGATGCTGGGGTCCCGGGACGGGACCGGGATTCTTTCGCAACTATACCCAGGGTGTCCTATGGGACTGTATCCACTTGCACAACAGTACTATCACAAATTGCGATATAGATCGCGCCTTCTGTCATCCCCACGGAACATTCTAGTGTGGAAAAAAAAAGCGAAAAAAAAAAAGAAACTGCTCACGGGACAAAACCTGCGTATTACATTGAGCATTCGCACCGTGCCGGAATGTCAACTGAAATGCCGCAATGAAATGCGTATCTTCTCGTCGTCTGCTACGGAATATCTTCTGGCTGCGCATATATAATATTTCTTGTTGTATAGGATTAGAAGACTCCTTCTGATTTCATGGGAGTTTTATGCTACTTGCGGCCGGGCTGTTCTCCGCTACGGCTTGCGTAGTTCACATGAGTCAGCAGCTAACGTCGTTGTAATGTGTCGTGGACGACAAGGTTGGTACGCTTTCGGATTGCAAATGATATTGTTCGGGGAAGGAACGGTTGAAACAAAAAGTCGATTGAACACCGTTCTTTCCCTTTCACTCGTACCACCGAATATTTGTTGTCAAAAAAGCCGAAATTTATAATCATGAAATCGGCGGGATTTGGCCTTGCGAAATCCCGGGATTTCGGGACATGAAATTGTGCAGATAGCGCGGAATTTCGGGATCCCGGGCTACGAACCCTATCATACACTATTGCCTTTGGGGTGACTCGAAGGGACTCGATATAGATAAAACCTACCGTCTACTGCCATTGTTATGTCGTCATTGTGAGAAAGATAGTTCGGGTCGAGAAGCGGTGAATCGTGCGGGTTTGTCGTCTTCAGCGTAAGGTTTCCTCTTGACTTCGGTCTGTTCAGTAAGTATACGGCGTTGAATGTTGGCTGTCCAGCTTTGGGCTTGTAGTACTTGTTGTACACCTATGACGTACGGATCGGATTCGGTGAACTGTCGCTTCTTTGTACAACGAAAAACTCTGTGTCATCAGAAAGACGAAACATTCATGACACCCTTTGCTATATTCGTCCGTTCTTTAATATATCGAGACGGACTTTGTGTGACGGGTGGAAAGCAATAAACGCAGAGTGCACGAAAAAGACATAGGACGCAGGGAGTGGCGTAGCCACGGGGGGATTAGGGGGGACCGAGCCCCCCTACCTGCTACGGACCGACCCACGCAAATCGTGCAAATCCGTGGAGAAAATAATATATGGGGGGGGGGGGAGGAACCAGTGTGACGATCGCGAAAGTTCTTACTGTTCATGGTATCTATCTAAGCGGCACTCCTGAATGTTTTTCAAAGTATGAGCTCTTCAAAATCCTTCCAATCTCCTGACACCACCTCATTCGACATCACAGTGTAATCGTATTGTGAACGTCCAAAGCGGTTATTTTCGTTCTGCTTTCTTTTCAACCGCATTTTGCAGTGTGCACAAGTATTGTGTGCTGTCGCACCCAGGATCAGCGGGGAGGGGGAAGTTGTCGTCGAGCCTCCCCTACCTTGGAGGTCAGGCTACGCCACTGGACGCAGGCTATAGGCTGGTTATATATGATGGAAGGAACAGCCATCAGACAAAGGAACACGCAATACGGAACAACAAATGACTATACAGATACGATTAAACCGGTACCAGATATACACAACAAATACAGTTTGTTGCTCCATGTTGCGTGTTGCTCTGTCTGGCGGGCGCTTTTACCACCACGCAAAGTACATCTGTTGTGGGAGCAAACTAAATGTAGAGAGCCTAGGGATATGGGTTCATTACTAGGTTCTTCTGATCCTGAATTGAGGGTTACCGCATCCCTATCTAAGATGGTGCCAATGTTGAAAGAACATGTACTTTTTTAATCAAGGAGTTTGGGCGCTGTAGTTATCTTAGTACAAACAACTGCGCAGTACGTTTCTTTTCTTCTTTTCTGTTTTATCATTTACGAAATTTTTAGAATACGGGTCCGAGAGACGCCTAGATCCGGTTTTCAGAGGTGGATAAAACGGCCTGGTGGACGTCTTCTCTTCTCATGAAACCTATGTAATTACTGTACGACTAATTTACCTAAAATTCATTAAGTATATTTCGAACTAGATGCGTTCGGGGAAATACAAGATGGACGAATTGAAGCCAGTCATTATGTGAAGTCTAATAAAAAAAAAACGATAACATCCCAGTGGCGCGGAAACACAAAAAACGAGACAACGCAGGCACGTCTTTTATGATGAAAGAAGGAAATAAGTCAGTGAAAAGGTTAGACAGCTGTTCGTGTCCTACAGCTGGCTAACCTTTTCAGTGACTTCCTTCTTTCGTCATTGATTGCATAGGCACTTGAGGTCTTGTATGTATTTGTACTTTCTATGTGTTCCACCCTTAGAACATCAATTGCCATCACGCGTCTTTTATGTTTCCCAGAACTGAGGAGCCAAGCGTTGGTTCAATGTCTCCCCGAACACACTTACAGGAAAGCGCACTAGGACGGCAGCCAAAAAGTTTGAGCGCCACTTATTGCTGTGAAAGTAAAAGTAAAAGTGAACCAAACCGTCTAAGATGCATGATAAATATTGTGCTTTTTATAGAAAACTCTCTTTTTGTTATTCGCAATCATACAAATGAAGCGCTCATGTAAGACAGATTTTGATGTTACCGATTCATGCAATTCTTTTTCAGGAAATCGTTTAAGCATAGCGTTGCATTTTTTAATAGCAGCAGCTGTCTTCCGTTACCACAAAGAAGGTATTGATATCAGTATTTCGCTACTTTTTCGCACCATAATTTTAGCGACGGTTTACTTATACCTTTCCTTTTTTTTCAACAGCAACACACAAGAGAGGTACATCAATCTTGAGAACAGGGGCTGTTCCGCCACCCGTGTGTGCGACGCGTTTTAATGGGAGGCCCCGGAACAATGCGAAACTATTACCACGCCTGCGTATATAAGTTCAATACATTCTTCCGAAATCAGAAATAAATTCGGTTTGGGGGTCGGCGACTGGTTCGTGACGATAAACAGCTGGGAAACCGAAAACGAAACGGAAAAGGAAACCGAAACTTCCGAAGGTTCCCTGTTCTACCCCCTGTATCACGCGTGACGTCACCTCCGGCTTTGTAGCTCTTCACGCCTCGTGGATGCCCATTTATTTGTTTTCTCGACCTCGTTCTAAAATATTCACGGTTGCTAAAACCAAAACCTGCAGAAAGCCGTGCACGAGGAATGCTGGTGCTGTGAAGCCCAGTGTTGCTGGACTGCTTTTCCGTGGAGGAGCGCGTAACCACTCAAACGAAATTATTCCTTTTCTAATTATCTGTGCCGCTTCGGGATGAGGAATTGTATTCACTGAAATATCTTACGCTGCGGATTAATGTCGCACAGCAAACACGTTTTCGGTACGGAGTCTCACTTTAAAGGGACTATGAAACGATTTTTTTCTTCGTTTCGTTCGAAAGAAGACGTTTTTCTGAGTCTAGAACCGAAATTTTACTTTCGTCGCGCGAGCGGATTTCTCGGGAGCGAATTTAAACGGAGCGGCGAAGGGAGGACAGCTGGCGCCGCGCCGTGACGAGCTGCCGAGCGGAGACACAACGGGTAACTTGACGCGACCACGGCCGGCTCAGCAACACGTCATCGTGACGTGTTGCCGAGCCGAGGAATCCCGCCAGGAGCATGCGCCGTAGGATCCCGCGTATGCGTTCATCGGGAGTGGAAATCTCCATGACAGCAGCTTTCGCGCGATCGGCAGATTTCGGCAGTGGCGGCAGCCACAGCGCGAGCTCGCGGCATTACTTGCCATTGTGCAACACCGGTGACGTAACGGGGAACCGAAGAGCGGTCTGTACAGTTACACCATCGGCAGGGAAATATGCGCGGGAGAGGAGGAACGCGGAAGAGACATTTCCAGCGCGCGCTCCTCGCAGAGTGGAGCGATTTCGTCCGGAAAAATTTGTGGCATATTAGTTTCTCTGCGGGAAGAACAGTTTCCATCGAAAAAAAGTATGGGGGTTCGGGAAATTTCATAGTCCCTTTAACTGTCCGTACGGGGCGTCAACTCGAACAAGCACACAATGAGAGTTAGTGACCATTTGCTATTTGACTTCATCACGACAAGACTTCGCCACATGCCCACTTCTAGCGCAGAACTGGGTAAAATCGTACCTCTTGCTTGACACCGATCACTTTCGTCTCGTAGGGTTCCCTTTCAGGATCTGCCGCGCTTCCAGCCATGAAGGTGACCTGAACATCAGGATAGTCTGGACTGGCCAGGCTTGTGTTGACGAACGAAAAGGACACCAGTGGTGGAAGAGTGAACCCCCCTGACGAAAAACAAAAATATGAGGGCATTTCATAATATTGTATTAAAGTTTTGTTTTAAAGCGCAACCAGGTTGCACCTTTCGGTTTGCGTTTCTTGCGACCAGGTCTCTTTGTTTTAAAGTAGAACCAGGTTGCACCTTTCTGTTTGTGTTTCTTGCAACCAGGTCTATTTGTTTTAAAGTGGAACCAGGTTGCACCTTTCTGTTTGTGTTTCTTGCAACCAGGTCTATTTGTTTTAAAGTGCAACCAGGTTGCACCTTTCTGTTTGTGTTTCTTCAAATCAGGTCTCTTTGTTTTAAAGTGCAACCAGGTTGCACCTTTCTGATTGTGTTTCTTGCAACCAGGTCTCCTTGTTTTAAAGTGCAACCAGGTAGAACATTTCTGTTTGTGTTTCTTGCAACCAGGTCTATTTGTTTTAAAGTGCAACCAGGTTGCACCTTTCTCTTTGTGTTTCTTGTAAACAGGTCCATTTGTTTTAAATTGCAAAGTCGGGGCGTATGAATGCGGTTCTTCCGTTCTCGTATCCCCGGATGACGATCGCGCCAAAATAACGCTCTGCTTTCGGCGGCGTTACCAGCTAAAGTCGACATCAGGACGTGTATGACTAACGTAATTCGAACCCACACTTATTGATTAGAACTCAAAGATGGGAGCCATTACACTCGAAGAAAAGAAAAACGAGTAAAATGTGGAGTAACTGCAGTTTCTATAGCCTTCTACACTGCATTTACTCCTCATTTTAGTCCCCTATACTTGACATTTACTCCCCAGGACTGCGAATAGTCGATGAGCCTCACAAATGGCCTCCTGGATGTAACAGTCTACGAGAATATGTGCTCTTCGTGAACGTGCTGGAATAAGGCTATATAACATATCTAACGAGCTAATTTTCCACCCGCACACAGAGCAAAAATAAAGGTTATTATTATTATATTTTTGTTTTCAATATTGAGCATTATGCATGTTGCCAGACTCCATGGCACTCGGCGTATCACGTTCGACGGTTTAGTACCCATTTCCTCATTCCCCTAACTTCCAAATGTCACTGATGATTATATTCGATGATCCGATGATCCCGTGACGGCCATGTATTGCTTCACAACACAGGTTAAGAAAACATCAGTGCAATTTCACACTACAGGAACTGAGTACGATTTCAGTTTCCGATTCAACAGATTCATTCATTCAATTCATTCATTCATTCAATTCATTCATTCATTCATTCATTCATTCATTCATTCAACACAGTTCATGAATCCTAATAAGGTGCATATGATGGTTATAGTAACGTAATTGTGGATCACTGGCCAGCCTATTGTCCATTTCCTTCTCTATCATGTTCTCTATCTTGTCCGTCTACACGAGATGCAATAGACAGGCAATGGCAGACGTCCATTTTCTTCTCTAACATGCTCTCTATCTTGTCTGTCTACAGGAGATGCAATAGACAGGCAATGGCAGATGTCCATTTCCTTCTCTATCATGTTCACTATCTTGTCTGTCTACAGGAGATGCAATAGACAGGCAACGGCAGGGGTTTTTTATCAGGGCTATCAGGGCATGGGTTTAATTTTGATACATTTATGTACTATCGCGTGAAATAGTGGTTTAAAAAATAAGTGTAGTCGAGCTTACATTGCTATCTGTAAAATAGGACGAGCTTTTTTAATGGAATTGCCTCGCGAACCTGGTGAGGTCTTTGTTTTGGGCAGGGTATTTTATGAGTGCCCGACGCCGGTCCTGTTGTTTTTTGTTTGTTCGCGTGTACCTGTCACATTCGTAGCGCTTTTCAAGCTTTGTTTTCTTTGCAAAAATTCAGACTTTATGGTATTACGCTGTCCGAGTTTCCCTGCTCGCTTAAGATAAATTGTGTGTCCTTTTTCTGTGTTTTCTTCACGCAGGGACAATGCAAACGAGTATTTAGCATCATGCAATAAATATCTGATAGCAGAAATGGGTGTCTCTGCCACAGTTTATTAGTGTGTGCCTCGTTATTTTATTTTTTTCGCTTATAGGTTTGCGAGCAAAAGTGCGTGTAATTTTTCGCTGCTCTTTTCTTATTTTGTTTACTTTTACGTAGAAGAAAGCCTCCTGGTAAAGGCTGAATAGTGTTCTATCAGTAGAAGTGGGGTTGTTTGTTTGATTTTGTTGGATGTTCGATATCTTGATGAAGTAAGCAGTGCTTAATTTTGCAGTCATAGGTTTTTGAGCAGAAATGCTGGTATCTGAGCACGGAGTAGAAATTCCTACATTTCTCTGCTCCGTAAGAAAATTTGTGCGTCGTTTTCCAAGCAGGCCGCGTTTAGTTTACGCGAAATAGAAAAATGAACTTGTGTATGCTCTGCGATGATCCGCCGCAGGATTAACCCTTTTCCCCGATCACCAGTCTTTTCGCATCCGATGTCGCATGTCTAGACTTGTTCCGTAGTATCTTTCTTTCTGCAATTTTTACCCTTCGCTAGTATCTTGTTGTTGTCGTCTTGTGTTAGCCGTTGAGATTCGTAGCGATGTGCGGTAACGCTATGATTATTCCTGAGCGCTCCGTGAGGTTAATGCGTTGTCCTGTGTGCGTGCGTGCGTGTGCTTTTATCCTGATTTGTGATGACATCCTGGCATGTCTGGACTTGTTTAGCAGTGTTGCAGTTTTACCCGCCGCTAGTATCTTGTTGGTGTCATGTTGTGCTAGCCGTGTAGCGATAAGCGGTGATTCTCCGATTATTCCTGAGGGGTTCGACTTAAGCCTTTTCCCTGCTCACTTAAGGAAATTTGTGTATCCCTGTCATGTGGTTTCTTCACGCAAGGGCAATCCGGCTATATATGTGGCATTAAGCAAGAATTATCTGGTGGCAGAAATGGGTGTCTTTTTCTTAGTTTATTAGCATATCTTCAGTTTTTTGAAGTCAAGCACAAGTGCGCACAATTTTTGCTGCCCTTTCCTCAAATCACTGCTTTTGCGCAGAAGAAAGTGGATCTCTGTGCTTGTTTGTTAGATGTTGTTAGGAGCTCGGAATGTTGAAGAAGTAAGCTGTTATGGGTATTCGCGGAGAAATGCTGGTATGTGAGCGCAGGATAGGAATTCCTGAAGCACGGCACCCTCAGTGTAAATTAATTATTTTGGATGTGAGTCTGCTTTACTGCATGACAAGGCTGAAATGGGAAGAGAGAAAAGATTTTGAGCGCTTCATTAATTGCGATCTAAGTAATAGGGCAATTTTAGTTTCCATAGAATGTAGAATTTTAATAGGCTCCTAAAATTATAGTTTTGTAGTAGTTGTTTTGTAGTTTTCTAAAAACTGCAATGCAATAATCATTAATATGGTGGGAATGCCATCATGATCCCGTAAAGGCGTTCTGTCTTGTGCTTTGTCGTGCGCGAATGGAACTTTGCCCCCCTGGCTTTCACGCCTTTTTTGCTCGCAGGTGTGGCCTCAGTCAATGAGTATACGAGCATAGAAAGGGTCATGTATTACATAAACCTGGTGATGATAGGCCTGTAGCAATGCATTGACCGTCACTGGAAAAATGTGTAGCAATAGAAAAATGGCGTGTATTGTCCTGGACGGATTTATCATGAGCACTGTTTTTTGAATAACAAGTGCGTGTGCTTAGAAATAGTTCGATGCTGGTTTTCTTCTTTGTTCAAGTGTTTCTCTTGGCTTTTTCCCCCTTGTTGTCTGACAAACATTCGCTGACATGCCCTGACCTGTTCTGTTTTTCTTTTTGACAAGGGACATTCTTGTCTTGACGATAGTGCTGCCCTGAATGGGAGTAGTGCTATTCTTAATAATTTTGCGACTCATTTAGTTCAGAGAGTAACCGCAAGGGGAAGAGGTGCATGGCTTTATCCAGTCGATGAACAAAGCGTCATTATTCAGCTATCTCCCTGGCTCTCGGATGGGACGGACATGTCTCGATTAGCTCGTTCTATGTAGCCATTGATGGAGTTCGGATATTTTGTTCTTTCCTGTACAGTAAAACTTTGAGAATGAAATGCATAATTCTTACAATCACCTCTCATGTATGGTGTTTTTCCGCAATAGTTTCCTATGCAATCGTTATAGTAGAATAAAGGAAATAACCTTGGGATAGTGATTCAATAAATAACAGGTCCCCTGTCTACAGCGTACGCGTCCTTGGGGCTTGCAGCTGCATGATGACGTCATACCGCGACACTATTGTTTCAGGTGGACCTTGTCCAGAGGAGCATTAGTGGAAAAAACAATGTAGCCCTGAGACAATAGGCTGACGTCACGACCAATGAGCACGGCCTGCAGGGGGCGCAAGGATTCACTTCTCTCTTGGACACTGACGGGTGTGGACGCATTAATTCTCTTCCTAGCAATTGCGTTGGCCGTCAGTGGAAGGGCGTAGCTTCGGTGGGGTTCCGTCTGCCTCTGATGGGGTGGGTATGTGTGGTTCGTCACTGGTGAATGGTTGATTTTGTGACGAACGGATTTAGAATGAGGGAATGTAGTGAACATGAAAAATGATGGTAAGTGTCTTTTTCACTCTGTTCAAGTGTTTGCTTTCCTCTGTTGCCCAGCAGTTGTGCGATTTGTCCTGACGTGTCCTGACATGCCCTGACATGCATGCTCTCGTTTGTTGATGCTCTGTATTTTTTCTTTCTTGACAAGGAACATTCTTGTCTTGACGATGTTGATAGTGCGGCCCTGAATGGGAATAGTGTTTAAAAAATTCTTAATCATTTTGCGATTAAATTAGTTCAGAAATCAACCGCAAGAGGGACAGATGCATGATTTTATAGAGGTGAAAAAACATTACGATTCAGTTCTTTTCCTTGCGGTCGGTTGGAGTAGATGAATCGTTTCGCGCTCCTTGTTACCCGTACTCTGTGTCGATCTGTTGAGTGCCTAGTCCTCTCATAAGCCATTAATGGAGTTACGTTTTAGGAGATTTTGTTCTTTTGCAAGTCTCATTGAGTAAGACTTGGAAATCCTACGATCACTTTTCATGTATGGTGCTCCACTGCAACAGTTTCCTATGCAATCGTTATAGAAGAATAAAGGAAATAATCTTGGGATAGTGATTCAATCAATAATAGGTCCCCTGTCTAGAGCGTAGGCGTCCTTGAGCCATGCAGGTGCATGATGACATCATGCCATGGCTTCATTGCAGATCGTCCAGTACATTGCTTGTCTATTCATTGCTTGTCCAGTTGTGTCGACCGTGCGACAAAAAAAAAAGCGGTGTAGCCTTGGGACAATGGGATAATGTCACGACCAATGAGCAACACAAGAAGAGGGCGCAGGAATGCTCTTCTCTCTTAGCCTCTCACTGGTGGTCGCCGCAGAGGGCGCTACGAGCGCATGCGTAACTGCCGCGGCGCGGCTTCTCAGTCAGTTGCTCGCTGGCAGTCGCGGAGCGCAGACGTGCGCTCGGTTTCTCCGCAGTTCCCGCGCTCGCTCAGTTTCTGCCTGACTCTCGGATGGAGCAGTCGCACCGTCGCCGCAGGGGAAAAAGGTGAGCGATTTACCGATGTTTGCTCGTTGTTTTACCGCGCTCCTTTTCTCGCATGTTTAGACTTGTTTTGCGGTGTCCCGTGCCAAGCCTGTTGACGCACTTTTGCCGTGGTGTGGCTAGTGGTTCCCGCCTTGTGTTAGCTGCATAGTGTTGTGACGCCGTGGTTAGGCCTTTTCTCTCGCATGCCTAGAATTGTAGAGCAGTGCTGCCATTTCTACGTGCCACTAGTACTTAGTTGTTCCCTGTCTTTCTCGCATAGAGCTACGATGCTTTCGCCATCTGGTGTGATGCCTTGCAACTAGGTGGCCACCTGCCTATGCAACCGTCGTGCCCCAGTCGCGCGCACCGGCGTGATTTCTTCAAGATGGCGTCGTTGCTTTTCACATAAATTATTTCCCACTGTCTGCTTCCTTTCTATCTAGTTTTTTTTCTACAACCCGAGTTTTACATAGAAAATCCACGACAAGTATTGCATTGTGTTAGATTTTGCACAATTTATAAATTTTAAAAATTTAAATTAAAAAATTAATGTAATTTTAAAATAACTTAAAGTAAAAAGTGCAATACTTGCCGTGGATTTTATGTGTAAATCTTGTGTTGAATGATTACAACTGAGGTTATGAGGCTGGAACAACATACAAGGACAAACACACTATCTTGAGGCCTTGTATGTATTTGTCCCTTCTGTGTTCTTCCAGCCTCAGAACATCAGTTTCTGTGTTGTTCGACCGTTGCCACTTGCGTCGATCCCGTCGTATGATTGTGTGTATGAATGAGCAAAAATATAAGAGTGAAAGGAGGATCAGTGAGAGAGGGTGACTGGTTTGTCCCTTCAGATGACGCGCCCTTGGAAGTCGCTGGGGATGTGCGTTAGCTCAGCTCAATTGATAGAGCCTTGGACCGGAAACCGAGAAGGTGTGGGATCGAGTCCTATCGCTGATCAACCTTTCTGTGACTTTCATCGCCTTTTCAAGTGTATGATTTCTCTTGTTATCCAGGTGGCTTCGTCGTCGCTCTTTTTAACCTTCTTAGGTATAAACGTCGCAACGGCTACTAATCTTAAAATATGACCTTAGTTGAACCTACTCCAAGTTGCCATCATACCTGTCGCCTTGAAGGCGTACCGCAAGTACTCCGCTGGGCTCTTCAAAACTTGCGACTCAATGAGCGTCTTCGTCGTCGCAACCAAACCTCCGATGACGACATGGTCGTGTAGATTTTTCCCCACAGGGAGCTGAGCTACCTGAGTAATCTGAGCAAGGAACAAGTTAATGAGCATAAGTAACACAGGGTTGAGCATGAAAGGGGAGATTAGCCGCGTCGCAATGCAATCAGTGCAATGATTGACGAGCTGATTGTTTGATCTTTAATGTTTGTTTTATGGGGTTTTTTTTGGGGGGGGTGGAGTTTTCCGCACGCTAATTAACGCACGTTCCGAAATCATGAGAACAAATCTCCGTGAGGACAAGTCTCCGTGCGCTTCTAAAGATGAGTGCGGTGTGGGTGTACCTGCGGGTACCCGCGCCAGTTTGTTCTTCGCGGGTACACATACACACTTCGCGATGTTGGCAGTAAGTTAGGCATGTCAGCCCACCATATCACGACACTGCCCACTTGTGGCCGTTATACCACAGAAGTTGGCAATGTCGGCTCGATGTTGGCAGAAAAACGCGACATCTAGCCGAGACTGGCAACTCGCGACCGATATCACATTGAGGTTGGCAATGTCAGCTTGATGTTGACCGAGATAAGCGACATGTAGCCGACAATGCCAACATGTGACCGACATCACTTTGAAGTTGGCTATGTCGGCTTGATGTTGGACATCTTGAAATGAGGAGAAGTGCTAAATTTTTCGGTCAAACATCCATAAGCCCCTCCTAGAATACTGAAGTACTGATGGGAACTGTAGCGGGTCGGTGGGACAATGACGATAGCCACGCGCGTGGAACAGTGGTGGTGTTGGTAATGGAGAAAGGGTTCGTCGTTGTCGACCTCACAGATGGTTGCGACGTCACGACTGACGCCAGGGAGAGAATGTACGTCCTGGGCAAACTACTAAGGGAACCTGGAGCACCTGCTTCGGCCAAAGAAATAGATCACTATCGGCGCCTCCCCGTGGCGTACAATCATCGTCGGCCGGGCAAAGCGCAGCACGCAGCATGATCATGAAAGGGGCACTCGCAGTTGCACCTCTTAAAGAAAGGCTATCACGGCATCTAAATTTTGAAGAAAAAAAAAACACTGTAGCTCGACGGCGTTCCTAAAAAGGCAGGCAACCCTGAAAGGTACTGTACAGCAGCCGAGGCCGAAATTCATTTAGCGTGGCTATTCGACAGTCCAAGCCATCAGTACACAAACGGCGCAAATTGCATTCCAATCGGTGGCGCAGTTAATTAAAAAAATAAAATTTAAGATTACGGGCAACACTGTATTATGTATTCAGAAGAGATCCTTACATTCAGTCGCGTACGGCGGCAACTCCGTTGCATGCGTATCACACTGGGCCCGACAGCCGGACAGCGCTGCGTTTCTTTTCCATTTTATTTAGCAAAAAACACACTAAACTGGGGTCACTGCACTCCTATGGAAATATGATACGATATAATATAGCCTCCAAAAGAACAAAACGCGACAAAATACTGCTGCATAGATAATACATATTCGACAGTGTTGCCTGCTGCACAGGGGGTTGTTCGACACCAGGCGTCGCGCCGCTGCACTACGCCGGATTTTTCATGATAAATTAAAAATATTTAGAGAGCGTTGTCGGTCGTATTGTTTCGCATACGGGATTTACAAGCAACAAAGTCTCAAGCCACGTCGCCAGCATATCCTGCTTGTCTAGTGCTTTGCAGTACCTTTAAAACGTCGCATTTAGGCGTTTATAGGCGTTTTTAGGCACGTGCGTAAAATTTCGGGACCTTTGCATAACTGTTGGTAAGGCGAACGAATGTTACTCAGTGTGACATCGTTTTCTAGAAATGACACAAGATTATTCAGTGTGGCAGCAGAACATACCTTAGTGCGACTGGTACATGAAAACTGGCAACGACAACAATACGTACGTTATGCTTTTTGAGCTCTCTGGTTGGTCCGACGCCAGACAGCAGCAGCAGTTGCGCGCTGCCTATAGTCCCTGCCGAAAGAATGACCTCTTTCGTTGCGTTAATGGTCATATTCTTTCCATTCTTCTCAAACTGCACTCCCACAGCTTTCTTTCCATCGAAGATTATCTAAAGAAAAGGAACACAGTAACTCATGAGGTCGAAACACAGCCTCGTATTCGACATCCTCAAGTGAATACAGTCAACCCTCGATTTATGAACCTTCGATTTATGAATTCCCTCGTTCTATGAACACTGGCACGAGGAACCAAACTTTTTACATGCATTTTTCCCTCGTTTTATGAACCTCGATATTCTAATAATGAATGGAATTTCTGGAAACCAACTAGGAGTTGCCCAGCGTTTTTGCCCTCAATTTATGAACGGATCGTTCGAAGGGCAACAAAAACCTTCAAAGGGATTATTCGTGGTCTTATAAATGACGCCTGAACAGACAAAACGTTTCCCACATATTGCACCCTCGGTTCTTAACCCCTCGAAATCTGAACAACAAACGAGTTTTTGTAGAAGTGTTCCTGACCTGAATTCATGAATAATGTGTCCGCTGTCACCCGGAGATTAATAAACATAGATTAAAAACCCCAGAGGAAATCCGAGACCAGTTGAGCGCGAATGTGCTGACATCTCCTCTTTCCAAGATTGACACAGCGGAAGGCATGGTCCAAAGCAAAATTAAACTATTTAGTATTGCATAATAAACAGAGTGTGAATACGCTAACATCTGTGCTTTGTGAGATTGATACAGCAGAAGGCATGGCCGAAAGCAAAATTACACAATATATTGCATTATAAACACAATACCAACTCGGAAATACTATTCCATTTGCTCGATAGTACTCACTTAAAGGAATTTCGGATTTATGAATCCCTCGATTTATGAACGATTTTTCGGGGAACCGAGGGTGTTCATAAATCGAGGGTTGACTGTATTCGCCGGTATGTAACGCGCTCTTTCTCTTGGAAAGGAAGAAGCCGAACCCATTTGTCTGCACGTGTGGCATATGTTTATCAGTGCCTAAACTTCGCCGTAGGACCACTTTCGCAGACCTGTTTTGGTCTTATTGGGCCATCGTCAGCAATACGCAGGTAGGCATACATCTGAGTAAGTTGCCGCAGAAGGTCACGTGGAACTTGATGTCCCCCACCCCGTTTGGGTGGTTCGGCTTCTATATTTTTAGTACCATTACAAGAAGCGGGACAACCATTTGCTGGTAGTACAACAGTGCGATGAACGATGCGTGACAAACGTATATTCAGTGTTACTTCTTACCTTTGTCGCTAGGCTATGCAAAGTAATATGAAGATTGGGCCGTGTTTGCACGATCTTTCGGATGAAGGCCTTGCTGGCACTGACACGACGGCCTTTGAAAATATCCGTCTGAAATCTTGTGCACCCTGAAAAAGAGTAGCGAAAATACATGTTGAGACAACCAGGTATATGGGCCTGGCGGTGCATTTCGTTTCATCATACAAACTGAACGGCTCTGCCTTAATTTCGGTGGCACCTGGCTCATTTCCAAGCAGCGAACAAGCCAGGAGAGCCGAACAGCAGGTCCCAAGGGGTTGCGTCCAACCCTTCTCTGTAACGTCTGTTGAAGGAGCATGACACAGAACGACAAACATACATGTCAGATGTAGAAATCAGGGTTAGATGTCCATATATCCTAAGGGACTGTACATTCGTTCTGTTACCAGGAGGGAAAGGCACAAAAATGGTATTATACCCGAAACAGACCGGGTAACGGTAACAGAAACAGAAAATTAAGCATATCGCATACTCAGAATACACTCTAAGAAAAAAGGAGTACTTTTACTCCTTTTGGGGAGTAATTGCATTGCCACCAAAAATAGTCCCTTTCGGGAGTAAATGTACGGGAGTAAATGAATGTCACAGAGTGAAGACCGCATTTCACGCGCTGTTGTAAGAGTCCCAGGTACATAATTGGTGTGCATGCGTGAAGATACTTTGAAGCAAACCGTCAAACGTGATATATCGAGTGATATAAAATCTTGCGCCATACTAGGGCACAATTTGCGAAGAAAGATGCGCTAACTGTTTCTTACTCTCTGTGGCTGGAAAATTGCTACGTTGTGTGAGTTACACAGCCTTATCTCGTTCAAATTGACCAAGGGCACATATTTACGTAGACTTTTGCATTGAGGAGACCATTCGCGAAGTTTAGTGACAATTTGCAGTCCTGGGGAGTAAACGTGGGGACTAAATGTTGGATTAGGGCACTAAAATGGGGAGTAATTGCAGACTAGGGGACTAGAAGCTGTAATTACTCCCCGTTTTACTCCTTTTTTTTCTTAGAGTGTACCTGGAACACATTCAGCGAAACAAAATTTTAAAAAAAGACCCGAATTTGACAATCCTTTACAGTATGATTAGGTTAATTTATTAAATACACCTGAATGAAACAAACTAGAGCACACAACTAAATCGAACCTTATATAGTAAACCGAAAAAGCATAGTTTTCATGCCCTTATGATGGCTTGCATTTTGCAAGCCTGAGGAACATTCGTGAAGTCCATCTTCGTATACGAGATATTTAAGAGAAAATAGTTACTATATCTTTTAGAGTGGCCACGTGCGCCCGACTGCAGCCACGCCATTGAAGATTGCAGGTGCTGAGCAAGCGATCCTCCATATCCGTCAACCAGCTCCCGTGGCTCAGTGGTTAGCGTGCTGGCCATGTCACGTCGAGACTGGGAGGTACCCGGGTTCGAATCCCGTTGCCGGCTGTGCTGTCTGGGGTTTTTCCTGGGTTTTCCTCAGACGCTTTCAGACATATGTCGGCGCAGTTCCCTTAGAAGTCGGCCCAGGACGCACATTCCCCCAGGGCGTGAGTCGTGACGTTGCCCACATACATGAGGCCGACAACGGCAAGCCCTATCACCACCACCACCAGATCCGTCAGCGTACTATTCGTGTCGGCGGTGTGGAAATAATCATTCACGGCACTTTCTGTCCGCAAGGGCTGTGCAAGATGGGTTGTCCGACACCTCGGTGACCGGAAGAGAGCGCGTATGGCAGAATCTGGGCAGCTGCTGGACCGCGTTTTTATCAGAGGGGGAGTGTTTCTTGAAATCAATCACCACATATGACGCGACCTGGATGTTTCATTTCACACATAAAGTTAAAAAGAAGCATCCTGAAATAGCGACATATAACTCTTCCCCACCGCTAAAATAAGATGCAGCCGCCTGCTGGGAACTCCACAGGCACTGTCTTCTTGGGGCATGCAGCTTGTCATCCATGCGGACACGTTTGAGCTAGGGGTCACGAATAACGCCCAGTAGTACAGCTTGGGACAAAAGTTTACGGAACACGGCACTGGCACATTTCTTCATCGGAGCGGCCCCCTGTTAGATATTAGGAAGAGATCGAACAAGGAACGGGTGACCGGATATTCTGTTAATCTTTCAGTATGTTTGTTTGCTCCTTTTGGGTGCTAGGGTGTCGTTCCAACAGCGAAATGCGACACCCCCGTGTTCCGTAAACTTTTGTCCCAAGCTGTACGCCACGTTGAAAAGGGGTGCCGAGCGAAACGCGATTTGCAATAAATAGGCCTGGGATGCTGTCCGGAACGGTCATGGTTCTTCATGACATTGCCCCGGCCCCACACGGCGAATCTGACGGTAGGAACCCTCGTGGAAATGCACTTGGAGGTTTTGTCCATGGCCCTTACAGGACAGATTTGGCCTCGAGGTGAAACACCGGGCATGTTCGTGTGGATCTTGCATGATGTACTAGCACTGCGAACAGGGACGGAGAGGAGAGACAACAGGACAGGTGCTAGACTTCCGGCGAAATAATTTATTGGCAACCTAGTACTGTCTTTTAAATAACACACTACAATGCTAATACGTCATCCACATGCACGTCCTCCACAGACCATAGAAGCAACATTCTCCATGTCCCACATTTTCAGGAATTTCACTCAAGCACCTGTCCTGTCGTCTCGTCTCTCTGTCCCTGTTCCCAGTACTAGTTCCCCCGGCGATTACTGGTTCTTAGAAGAAAAGACGTTCCATACCAGTGAAGCCCTCCAGAGATATGTATTCCAGTGGCCACAACAACAGGCCCACTTCTTCACGAAAATAACTGCCGCAGCAATGCAGCGGTGTCTATACCAGGTCGCCTGGCTCAGAGGTTACCATGCCGGCCCATGTCACATCGAGACTGGGAGGTACCCGGGTTCGGACCCCGGGGCCGAGTGTGCTCTCGGCTGCTGGAGTTTTTCTTGGGTCTTCCTCAGACGGCTTTCAGGTATATGCCGCCACAGTTCGCTTAGCTGCCGGCACAGGACCCGTATACCCCAAAGGCGTTTTTCGGAGCCCCTTTAGCGTCACCAGATGTGCACGGTGAGCACTTCGGAAGAGTGGCATGTTTAGGTGATTCCCGAGTTTTTTCATTGGATGTAGGGTAAAAATAAAAGTCTCGGTTAGCTTAAACTACCCTTGTATATGAACATGGTTTTCAAGAATGCTACTGACACCTGCAACTTACAGCTCACCAGAAACCTTATAACTACTATTCTTCCATTGCCTATATACCATTTACTTATACACTCCAGTGTTGTGCTTCATTTCACCTTTACATCCTCGGTCAATTTTAGTTCGACTCACTCGCCTTGATTTCATAACTTTATCGAAATAGTTCGGTAAATGTCTTATTACCGTAAATCATTTTCTTTTCATTTCTCTTTCAAGTATTCCGGGTGTGCCATAGCCGCTTCTGTTTCCGTTGACGTTATCTTCTATATTTCCTGTATACTCTTTCCCTTTCTGTTACCTCTCTATGAAATATAACCCCAATCCATGGCTGCCATACAGAGCAACACCTACCTATACGGCCTACTCTATACGTCAGACAGGTGTCGAGTTAGGCTTCTTACCTGTGTGATTCTGGCCGTTATAGTCATTCTCTGGGTACCCAAGCTCTGCACAGCTCTTCAAAAGTGCGTCCGTAATCTTGGACTCCGCAGTGGAATTCGTAACTGGAATCTCTCCGCAGACGTCGTGGTACTCTGTACGTGGGTATCATAAATGTCATTATTTATTCGGGAAGGAAGAGCCTCAGGTTATTGTCGTAAAGGAATCATTTCTGAAAGAAAGTCAGAAAGTCACTTCTATTCATACGGCGTCAACAACTGAGTTTACATCAGACTTGTGCCCGTTACCAAAACAATGGAACTAAATACCGTTACCCGTTACTTCAGAAAAAAAGATAACTAAATACGTTACTCGTTACCAACATACAAAAGTAACGAGTTCTCGTTACTCACAGGTAACGGGTTACTTTTACGTTACCGCCGCTTATTTGAAGGAGCAAACAAATATGCCGTCACTTGCCTTCAACTCTTTATTAATGAGGAATTACACTTCAGAAGAAGCTGATACCCGAATTCGTGTTCAGTGTGTCTCGGCCCATTACCATGAGTCTATATCAGTTTGCCTGGACCTTCTCCCTTCTTTCCGAAGCGGGGGTGATCGGAGATTATGAAAACACACACACACAAAAAACACCGGTTTTCGTGCCACCGATCACCACCGGTTCCCAAAACACACGAGCGGGCTGCGTCATAATTTAGGGCGCTCAGAAGCTTAGCAAAGACAAGACAATGCTAGAAGTCGAATCGCGCGGTGACGGTCGGAGATTACGGAAACAAGAGAAAAGACAACAACACATCCAGCGAGGGACTGCAATAATACGTGGTCGTGGGTCACGTAGGTCAAGTCTGCACGCATTTCGCCATACGGTGTGCCGAAATGTGCTCCCCCGCGCTGAAGAAAAGGAACGAGTAAAGTCAGTAACCAGTTACCAATTTTTGTAACTGATTCCGTTACTATTACCCTTTTTTAAAAAGTAACTGAGTCGTTACTTTGTTACCAGGAAAAGTAACCGTTACCCAGTAACGGGTTACTTGTAACGAGTTAGGCGCAACTCTGGTTTACATGCAGGAATATGCGAATTCAAGACCCCAGTCGACTGATTGTTGAGGTCGACTAGCGATGGTTTATATGACTGTCGAATATGGCGTCCTAAACCTGTGAGGTATTCAGTCGGATGATCCTCCAGTGAAACGGGAAGATATTTTTTTAATTGTAACCTTGCAATACGTTGAAATACGTTGTGATACCTCGGTAAATAAGGCGGTAAGCTGAGATCAAAGAAAGAAATGGGAATGGCGGCGTGTTTGTGTGTGGGGGGGGGGGCAGATATCGACGTCCCGCAAGGATATTGTGCCGGTTGTCCGAGGACGCTTTCTTCGACTGTTTTTATAAATTCGTTCGCTCAGTGACAGTACACCACACCTCGAAAATGTTGTGTAATGAATATCCCGTTGGGCAGCTTGACAAACTAAACACGGCTGCGTGCCATATCAGACACATTTTTTTTCATACGCAGGTCTCGTGAATGGAATTGTCTGCCGCGTAACGTTGCTAATATCCGGTCTACCTTCAAGGACACACTCGAAGACTTACTTCAGCACCCTAACCACTAACATCAGGCAGTGAAAGAGTCCTTTGTAGTTGTAACTACATTTTCGTGTATTGCCAATTTTTTGTGTTACATTTGTATCTACAGCGCTTTATCCTTTGTTATACGCCTATTTGTTTGCCCCTCGCCTCTGCAATGGCTCACGGCCCCGAGGATACTGTAAATAAATAAATAATAAATAAAATATCACGTCGCTGCCCTTTCAGGGTAGAAAATTATCTAGATACGTAAATAAAATTTTTCGACGTCTTGGCTTCACAGGGTACAAAGCACACTGATCCTTTGCATTTTTTTTTGTTGTTGTCTCGTGATGACCATGATGATGATGATGATGATGATGATGATGATGATGATGATGATAATGATAATGATAATAATAATAATAATAATAATAATAATAATAATAATAATAATAATAATAATAATAATAATAATAATAATAATAATAATAATAATAATAATAATGTCTTTGTTAAGGAGCCCAATAACAACCAAAGCCTTCGTATTGGGGTACGGAGTTGGAAATGGTTACGACTTACATATCCCCTGGGTCGCCCAGCAAACATAATCACTAAGGATTTTTTTTTTCTGCCAGAAACGTTCCCCCACAATATTGGTACATTGTTATTTCGTTTCACTCGAGGGTTATTTATTTCTTGTATTGAAATTCGAAATTTCCCAAATCAGCCTAACGTTTCATCTGCGGACATGGGTTCCTCGGTGTCATTTTACTCTGTGTTGCACCTGTAACGCACTGTAACGCAACTAAAATTGCAGAAATAAATTTGTCGAAAATTCACCTCTTTGTTTCTCAGTTCTACTTAGGGCGCAAAAGTGTGACTAAAACGTTACACTGTCTCGCCACATGCGGTGGATAGGGTCAGAGTCCCAACCCACAGAACAAGCACGCGCGGTGAGTGCAGGAATAAGAGCTATCTTATGAAACATGAGGTCACCCGAGGTTTGGAGAGGCAGTCGCAGTCTAGCGCGCAAGACATGCACGCAGAAGCCTCTTAAGCGCGGACCCCATAAGACGCGACAAGCGACGCGCTGCAGAATTTGCTGTCGCTGTCGCGTCTGGTCATGGCGCGACTTCCCGGTCCATTTGAGCAGCGACATTTCGTCGCCGAGAAATTATGTTTTTGGAGAATCAATACTTATTTTATTCGAGCTAAGTTGTAAATTGCCATAAATATACCAAAAAGAGCATTTCATGCGCCAGAACGAGGAGAACTTGTAATGAAGGTGCTATGTAATATTCGCCGTAACGCAGTGGCGCTGCGGTTGAGGTACCCAACGCCCCGGCCACTTCTTCGTCTGCTACTTTCGTTGATTACCCTCTCCACCCTTGCCCTTGTCCACGCGCTCAGTTCTTGTTTTACGCCGCCAAGTCTAACTGGTTTTGTCAAACAACAGGCAACGAACACAGCGACATGCTACAGATATCTGATGGGAGTAGCTATACATAAATATCAAGCCGCGACAAAGCTTTTCTTGACGTTCGCGTGGCGGCGGTGACGTCGATTTTGTCGCTTCTGGCGTGTATCTGCCGCGTGTCGCTTGTTATGAGACTCGGGCTTTAATAATAGCTACAACCCACGGGTCCAGTTTGTACCTCTCATGGAGGCCGTCTCACAGACAACAGTCGAGAACAGTTACAATTCGCGTGTACACACAGCACATCGGAACATATACGATGTTTATCTTTATCCGTCGCGAATATTATGTAAAACAGCCATGGAAGCTAATGAAATGCTTGTTTTGATGGCGGGATCCGCTGCCAGGCTACGGGTCCTAGAGTTTTACGTTAGTGGTTATGGTTCCCAGTTTTTTTTTTTTTTTTTCACGTCCTGTCCAAAAAATACAGTGAACCCTTGTTAATATAACCCCCGATAATGTGACATATGCGCGTTACAACCATATTCCCAGGGAGCAATGCAGTGAAGCCTCTGCAAATCCCCCCTTTAATATGACAACAACAACAACGACATCTTTATTTTGACTTTGGAAAGTGGGGAGGTTCATCGCCAGAGGCTACACTCTACCCCATTGCTGGTGGGGATGAGGGGAATAAAATAACGAGCCCCTTCACAATAACGATCGAAGTCCGATGGTGTCCAGAAATGTCAAAAGAGCTTTCAGCGCAGATCGTTGCTGGGCTGGATTGGGCCAGGGACCAAGCAATTTCGATATAGAGAAGGGGCGAGAGTCCAGTTGACTAAGGGACTCGGAGAGTGTGGTTCGGGAAGGTTGGTAGTGAGGGCAATGAAGAAGAATTTGCTCCAGATCCTCAGGAGCACCACAGTGGCAGCAGGTGGGAGGGTCAACTTGTCTCAAGTGGTAACGCCACTTAGCTGTAAAAGCCACATCGAGGCGCATTCGGTGGATTAATGCAGCATCTTGACGAGAGGTGTTTCGTGGCATGCGGAAACCACCTTCCGGCTCATTTTCTTCCATTGCTGACTCTTCATTATTTAAGAATGCTCTTTGTGATCATCTGAACGCCACATAGTGGTTTTTCTTGTCTAATTTTTCATTGTTTTGTGTTTTCTGTATGCATCCTCTTATATTTCAATTTATTGTTACATACGCGCCTCTCCTCTCTAATGCTAATAAGCCATTAGGGTATAATCAATCAATAAAATAAATAAATAAATTACCGTGTAGAAACTTTTGTCGACATTTAGGAAGGCTTTTGGCAATTTTTTTAGGTGACGGAATTTGTTTTCTTTTTATTCTTTAATATTTTTGTTGCAGGCGACTTAGAAAACTGCAAGGCGAGACCCACTCTCTTTGCAGAAATCTGAAGCCCTCTGTGGATAAGCGCAGACCCAACCAAAATTATGCACTGTATAACAACGGAGATACGTAGGTAAAGCTAAAAAGGTAAAAATCCGTTGAAGTATCCGTTGCCGAATTTCGCTCATCGGGATGAATAAGTAAGATGATCGACTTCAAGAATGACCGGCTCGAATTCTGCTATCTGGATTTTGCCAAAAAGCATCTACTTGATAAGTTAATTAATGAATCATCGGCTAGCAGTCGTCCAGTAAATGCATAGACTTTCTGGCAGAATGCCAGCGCAATTGCGTAACCTTCCTTTGAAGAAAGGCACCTGTGTACCTTTCATAGCTCTTTTTATATAAAAAGTCCGTATATGAAAAAAATATAAACGTCAGCATGCAGCTTTTGTGCCGCACATGATCATTTCGCTGGCGCACCTGCTCGACACAACAACATGGTTATGGGTGACATTCAATGTCGAATGAGTAATTTGCTTATTGCATTTTTTTTATGTCTGGGTAGTCGTAATGATCGTAAACGACTCAGCTGAAAGAAACAGAGAAAGATACAGGTGTTTTACTTAAGGGTTATCCCTAATTATTAGAAAAAAAAATGTAATTGAGATAAAATTGTGAAACCTTCTGCGTGGTACTTATGAAGGTTTTTGCAGCCAAAACAGGCGGTTTCGATCAGTGTACCTCATTATTTTGTCTCATTAGCTTAACTGAACTCAGAAAATTATCAAGGAAAGGTAACTTTTTTTTTGCGCTAATTCGAAATCCCATGGCCACAACGCCCCATTTCAGTCACAATTGCAGGATCTTCCACGATCTTTCCACAAAAATTTGACACTCAAAAACACGTAAAAATTGGCCGAAAACCCGTCGCTCATCAAGGCGCACTCGTTCAAGTTGTCCCGCTTAAAGTATGGGGAGGAGGAAAGGACAAGAGAGGGAACAGCACAGAACATCCGGTGTCGGTGATTATCGGTAACCGTAGAAACCTTACGGAGAGAGGCCAGAAGGAAAGGCGGGGAAGAGGATCGGAGGAGAGCAATGAACATGAACCGGGCTCTTCCCTCTCTCAATGTATGCGCCAGGGATTTCCCTACACCCCCCAGGGGGGTGTAGACCCTCCCTGCATTTTTGCAACCCCCCCTGCAATTTCTCAGGTGACCCCAACCAGCTCGGCCACCAGCACGTTCTAGCTGGTAGTGAGTCTCGCGCAGCGAATTGCATCCTGTACAGTCAAACTTGGGCTGTAGGACCGCAGCCATGGCTACGATCTTATCATGCATTTGTCCAAAGTCAATTGAAAGTGACTGTTCAATGCATATATTACGCGCATATACGAGCAAAAATGCGTGCGGGCACGCATACTCAGTGTGGTATTCTGCTTTTTTCGTCTAAGGTTTTTTACCGTTGGTTGCTAGGTATTCATTGAGGTTCGTGAGACAAGGCGCTAGTCTTTTTTGTTTGTCGGTTGTGTGATTACGCATCTTAATGTTGAAATGCCGTTCACAATGAATCTGTATTCTAATGTACTTTGTTCTCACGTAATAACATGTACAAATAAAACGGGAAAGCTGCACAGATATGTCACCATTGTGCCACGATTCGTTCCTTGTCTAAGAAAAATTCCGTAAGCGGAACCTTCACCAAGCATTAGCCCCCTCACCCCCACCCCCCACCCCCAGCAGTGAATTTCTGGGGAAATCACTAGTATGCGCTCGGCGGCAGCCATATTAAATCAGCCGGTGGAACGTCGCCTATTTTTAGCCCGTGCAAAAAGGCGCCCTTCCGAAAACTGTTGGTAACACTGGCTGCGTTCCAATACCTCGCGCCAGCGAAGCCGCCTGACTAGGCAGCTGAGTAGCAGCCCTTTGCTTGTCACTATTGGAACGGGCTTGCCTAGCCGAGGCGCCTGTGGCGCCATCTCGTTGCTCACGCAAGAAATGCGTACGGCGCAACCGTAGCAGGTACTAGCGTTTCCCGCGTTGTTGTCATTATTATCTCTTGGTTTAAAAAACATACAACTATGTGTAACTTACATTTAAAGCCAGCAGAAACAGCGGGCACGCTGGTACCGTCAACGCGCGTCTCCATCCCGGTTGTCAGATGACCAGGGGTATAACTTGACTGCATCGATGCGCACTAGGCGGTAGCCGACTGAATAGCGGACTTGGCGAGATTTGGAACGAGACTTAACATGGCGGCACTTCCGGTTAGACCGCTAGGCAGTCGACTAACCAGGGTATTGGAACGCAGCCACTTGCTCCTCTTTTTTCTGTCGGCTACGGATTAGGCCACTGTCGGCCCCTATCCAGGCTTGTAGCCAAGGCTGGTCGGGCTGGTCGAGGAAGCAGCAGAGACGGCGTCCTCATGTGGCGTCGGTTTCCTGTCCGTGTTACTTCGTGTCTGTTTCTTTTCTTTGTTTTTCTCAAATCTTAGGGTTTCATGGATTATGGCTGCGCGTCACTAGTCCGAAAATATTTTTGACGTTGTATTTGCTGTATGCATACCGGATTCTGTTTTCGCATGAGCCGCGGCAGTAGTAGCTGATTCAATATGGCGCTCCCCACGCTCGTACGTGTGCGTTAGGGAGGTTTTCCTTCTACCGTACTCCTTAAGATTTCCATGTCGGTAACTGATGGCTGCGAACGGACAAGCTTGCGAGGACAAAATGCTTGATTGGGCTGGTCCACACCATGACACTTTTTTTTTCTGTCTTTCTCCTGCTGTTCCCATGCGCAGTGGGAGAGTATTCGTGCCTTGCCGATAGCGCCCCCACAGATGAAATCCGAGAACGGGCTTGCAGAGATGGCAAGTTTTCGGGTGTCGAATTTTTGTGGACAGATCGAGAAAGATCCTGTAATTGAGACTGAAATGGGGTGTTGTGACAATGGGCTTTCTAATTTGCGAAAAAAAAGAACGTAATCTTTCCTTGGATTTTTTTTAAATTCGATTAAGCTAACTAAACAAATTGGTGACGTACACTGGTGGACACCACATGCTTGAGCGGCAAAAACCTGGACAAGTATGACGCAGAAGATTTCTAATTTTTATCTCTGATACATTTTTTTTAATAATTAGGGGCCACTCTTAAGTGGAACACTCCGTACCTGGTAATTAGTAGTTTTTCAGTTTTATATTTACTACTTCTGTATTCCGAACACGCAATGCAATTTTGATGTATAGTAATATACGAATTACGTTAGTCCTAATACCATTACTTACCTGTGTCCATGTACTTTGTAATCGTGAAGTTCTCAATTTTCTTGTAATATTCAAGCATGCTCTGATAGGACCAACCCGTGGCGCCGGACTTCTCCCAGGCGTCAAAGTCATACTTGTTTCCACGTACCCAGAGCATAGAGTTGATGACGCTTGACCCACCCAGCAATTTTCCCCTCAGCCAATATGTCCCCTGTATCGAAACAATGTGTCTGAAGATCAGCTCCCTTCTGCTTTACATACAATGTCACTCAAACATACGCCTACATGCGCCGCAACGCGCACAAAAGCTGTTGAAAGAGAAGCCTGCTCGCTTACGTTGCCATTTTGGCGCGCTATGGACCGAGAGTGGGGGGGGGGGGGGGGTATGTTTATTAAGAAAAAGAAAGGGAAGGTCAGCCAGACGAAGGTCGGCTTGCTACTCCAAACAAACAAAAAAGGCAAAAGAAGGGGAAGGGGAAGGAAAGAAAAGGGGACGAAAAGAAAAATAAGAAAAGAAAAGGGAAGAAAAGAAGAATAAGAAAAGGGAAGAAAAAGAAAAGAAGAAAAGAAAAGAAAAGGAAAGGAGAAGAAGAAATGAAAAGAATTTCGAAGATTCGAAAAGAAAACCGAGAGGCTATTAAAGCAGGTCCCCCAAACTCACCTCGGAAAAGCGTGCAACGAAGAAGGCCGCCACTAGATACCCCACTGTTGCCGTTCCGGATCACTCCAGCGCGCTAAGTTTAGCGGCAAAATGTTTTTGTTCTTTCTGCGAATGAATCTAGTCTTTATATGTCCAAATAAAACGCGTATAACAACTTTCTCTGTCGTGTTTCACTTTTTGGTCCCGTTTTTAAACGTGTTGAGCGATCGGAAGGATCTAGTGCACGGCTGCGTGCATCACATAGCGTACCTGTCGTACCAGGCGCCGCAGGCGCTGCAGTCGTCAATTTCTCCTTCGGTGTCTTGGCCTGGCTTGGATTGTGCTTCAACTGGATCTTTAGCGCGCTACAATCCACGCAAGCCAACGTCTGGTAACAATGGGGTATCTAAGGGCGGCCTCCGGCATTGCACGCATCGGGATAGGAACAAATACATGGGAAAATGGCGACATTGGGGGACCTGTATTAAAGGGATCACAGGGGTGACATAAGCCCGCCATTTTGATACCATTCAAGCGGGTGCTTTGTGCTCGACCGCCATTTCGTCGTGGTCGCACGTCATAAGCAACGTCACGTTCAGGCTATGCGAGTTTTCCTTTTTTACAAGACGTTTTCGCGCTTGCCGATATATTCCTGTCGTATTCGGCAGGGTAAACCATGCGGTGCTTCTTCCGCGTCTTGGTAGCCCGTTTCTCCTTAGTTCAAAGTAGCAGAGAAGTGATTCTTAACGCCTTGTTTTCTTCCAATAAAACTGCTAAGTAGGCCAGCACACCATCCGAAGTAATTCACACCACACAGTCACAAATATTCCAGCAATTGAATTTAAGGTACGTTGCAAAAAGCGACCGTGCGCAACGGCGGTGAAGAGCGGTAACAGCCAATGGTGTGCCTGGAACCTCGCGCTGACGCTATAAGGAGAAAGCTCGCAGATTGGTCTAAAGAAATGTTGTCCGCTACTCCGCTGTCATCTGCTGCTGGGCTGTTCGGGGTTCTGAAAAAGCCTTTTTCCTGACTCGGTAATGATTCGGCCGCTCCTTCTATCCTCAGTTCTTCTGGAGAACTGGCAAAACTGGTTTACGGCGGCAAAGGGACAAGGCGCTGACTTCCAGTGACCGGCGAACCAGAACGAGTTCTCCGTATAACGTCATCGGTGACGTGGCATCATACCTTCTCATCCTCATTATACCTGGCGTGGCGAGTTAAGGGTGAATGCGCGGAGACACGTTTATGTGAGTCCCTTTTTTTCTTCTTATTTTCTTTTTTCTGGAAAACTAGTTGCACACATCAAAACCTTTCGCTCTGTTCGGTAAAATGACACGCACACTTTCATCAGACGTCTTAATCTGAAATATTTTTTTAGGATGGACCTCTGGACTCCTTTAACAACATCGTGTCGATTCAGTCTGTCTAATCGGAGGAGCCGTCATCAGATCTTTGAAAGCGGTCAAACAATACACAATACGGGGCCGTACCCCCAAAACTGCGCGTTTTACTTCGAGATTGGTTTTCCGAGAAGCAAACAGAACCCTGGCCGTCTTGCAGCAGACAAGGTTGCGTATGAGCAGCTCGCATAAATTTTTGGGACATTATCAGGGACACACTAAATTTACGTGAACACTTTAATGGTACCTGGAATAAAGGAACGCAGGAAACATAGCAAAGAATGGCACCGGCACGTTGTAACAGATATTTGTGGTCGACGAATATAGCAAAAGTGTCGCCCGTATCACTCGCTCCGCACGTGAACCATGTGTTTCAGGTGGTCGCCTCGCCGGCGTTTCTTCGCCGCGTGTACAAGGCCATGGCGCGCGCGCGCGACCTTTTAAGGCGGAATCACTTCTTCAGAAATCGATGGGCGATTTTCGTTCGCACAAGACACATGAACGCTCTAAACGATTATCATAATACTTTGACTTTGACTTTATTGTTTCCAAATTACATTGAACAATCTGCTACCACTGTGGACTGCGAGGCCAGGGCCTGTGGTGCGGTCCGCAAACCATACAAGTTACATATAACAGAGGATCAGCAGTTATATGCTTGTATATGTTACAGTTAAGCATATATGCACAGGTACGTGCATAAACGTACGCATCAACATACATACACACGCACATATAAAATGCGACAAGTAATGATTGAGAGCATAAGGAAATAAATTAAAAGTGAGGTGAGCGGTGCGCGTAACTGTTGCACAACTTCCTGGGTGAAATAACTGACGATTAATTAACGCTCAAGGCTCAAAGGATGACACGACTGATAATCTGACAGTCAACAGTCTGTTCTGCTGACGCACATATTCTATAAACACTGAACGACTAGCACTCGGCTATCAACTCATCATGAAATTTTCACGATTGGTACTGGCGTGTTATTTTAGCTTTTGTCTAGTCAATGACGTATTTTTGAAAGGACAAGGTTGAGCTGTTGATTTTCAATAAATTAAGGTTTTTGGTGCGTCTCGAACTTCTGCTGCCATCTCAATCAGTGGCGGATCCAAGAGGTGGGGGGCGACCGCCCCCCTAAAAAACGTCAGTTTATGCATTGAATTTTCCTCTCCCCCTCCCCCACGACGCGCTCCGACAAAGAAACAGCCCCCCCCCCCCCGAAACCGAGAGTTTGGATCTGCCCCTGATTCCGATAGAGTGTCGCACACTAGAATATTTGCGAATTCGGGCTCAATACAAATCAACGGATAGTCCTGGAATTCTACAAAATGTGTCATTGGCAAGGACAAAGCAAGGAGAACGCGCCAGTACTTCTTTTTTGATGATAATTTACGCCGTTTCTGGGCGTTGTGCGAACAGACTTTCTCTGTTGTCTTGTGAAGAAGTCAGGCTATCTCCGAAGCTAACTTTTAAGCTATCGAAGGGAGTTGGCTGCACAGTGGCAAAATTGTTTTCTTCGTTTTGCTTTCCTCGCGCGCTTTAAAGAAGTAATGTAAGCGGCGCGAGCGTGCAGAGCATGCTAGAAAACGACAAAGCCATTATTTCCATTCGCAGGGATCTGGAAACCTGCAGTATGCTTGTCGAATTTGTTGATTGCAATCAACTCCAGAACTATTACTGTAGGGAATGAAATCATTTTGGCCGAAATATCGCGGGCGGGCGGTCCGAGAGAATCGACTTTCTTGCATCTCCCATACTCACACGTATCGAAAATTGGACAAACTTTAATTCATCAAAAATCAATAGATCGCGTTAGGCCTTCAAAAATATGTCATTCCCTAGATAGACTAGAGGAGAACGTGCCTGTACCTGTTCCGTGTGAGAAATTTAGCGAGGGTTACGATAACCCTGCGAACAAAAATCCCCCATACACTTTCTTAAGAAGTGAGTCCGCTTTAACCACAAACGAATATGGCGGCGTTTTGCTAACACTCAAATTATTTCCTAATTGCAGACTGTATTATTCCCTTTCCTCGCAGTGTGAACTTTATGAAGGGAATCAGAGAGAAAGATACATTATTGAAAATGCATCCATGTAACGTTTCATGTAACTGTTTCGCGTCCGAGGTAGGGTATCACATCGTAACGATCGAACGTGCCATCACATCGTCAGTACCTACTTGTTCTTATTCCGTCGTTCCATTTTTTTGTGCATAATTTTTATTGTGTCACTTTTTATCTTAGCGTGATAATTAAAATGAGATCCTCGTGTATAGATGTCTTCTTCTATGAGCATTCAACCACTAATTCTTTATAACGACTTTTTTTTTGCTAGCAAAGTTTTTTGCTCGTCAATCTCGTCACCACTGTAGGTAGTACAAAAGCAGCTCTAAACTAAAATTAAAAACCAATAACTGAACACCATGTACCTTGCTGTGCTCTGCACTGCAAGTGGTTTCACAAAGCCACATTGTGCACGAGAAAACAAACAAATGTATCGGGTGACAGAACTGCCCTTATATTGGGTTGCATTTCCTGTTTTCTTGTAATCCTTTTTCCACGACGCAAAAGGCAGGTCCCCCAAACTCACCTCGGAAAAGCGTGCAACGAAGAAGGCCGCCACTAGATACCCCACTGTTGCCGTTCCGGATCACTTCAGCGCGCTAAGTTTAGCGGCAAAATGTTTTTGTTGTTTCTGCGAATGAACCTAGTCTTTATATGTCCAAATAGAACGCGTATCACAACTTTCTGTGTCGTGTTTCACTTTTTGGTCCCGTTTTTGAACGTATTGAGCGATCGGAAGGATCTAGTGCACGGCTGCATGCATCACATAGTGTACCTGTCGTACCAGGCGCCGCAGGCGCAGTCGTCCATTTCTCCTTCGGTGACTTGGCCTGGCTTGGATTGTGCTTCAACTGGATCTTTAGCGCGCTACAATCAAACGCAAGCCAACGTCTGGTAACAATGGGGTATCTAAGGGCGGCCTCCGGCATTGCACGCATCGGGATAGGAACAAATACATGGGAAAATGGCGACCTTGGGGGACCTGGCAAAAGGCGACGGTGTGCTCTTTCACCCTCTCACATTGGGGACGAAGGAAAACCCGTCTCCGTAGATGCGCAATGAACAAAATAAGGAAGAAAAACAAGGTGTGCTTCCACGAATTTTTTTTGCTGTATGTCACCGAACGGATTTTTGTTCTGAGAACGGCTACGATATCAGGTGACCGAAAGGAACAGGTTTTCTCACTGGGGCAAATTCGTAGCTTTTATCATTAAAAAAGTTAACTAACGATGTTTAGGTAAGCAGTCACTCGACCGCTGAGCAACAGATGGCCAAGAACGTCGGCCGGCCCAGAGATGATAGAAGTGAGAACAGCATGTCTGTAGTGTATTTAGGGTTCTGCGTTTTCGATGTTTATTTTTGGGCGGATTCGGCGTATGTTTTTCGATGTTTATTGATTTCCGCGAAATCGGAGTTTTTCGATGTTTTCCTAGTTTACAAGAGCTAGTTTTCCTGTTTGCAAGTGCTGCAAGAAATGACCGGAAGGCGTTTGCTTACCTTCTCCGTTACCTTGTTCGTTACGAGGATTCTTCAGATTCACGTGGCGCCGCGATTGCACGTGCTCCGATATGCGCACCACGGCCCACACCAACTGTCACGCGACGATACTTTCATACGGCAACACCTTGCTTGCCTGAGAGTTCAAAATATTTTTTTCCGAAAACGTAGTCCGACGCCCTCTTCCTTTTTTCTTTTTCCATCTCGGGTGCCGCGGAAAGACACAGGACAGCCGTAGGTGGAAAGTGGAGGTGTATGTACTGTCGCGACCTCTCCACAAAACAACTAAGGCCGGTGACCGAGATTCTACTTGGCGTCACGTCCCTAAAAGGTTCACAAGCGCGGTGGGGCACCTACAATGGCAGAAGAATGAGATTCCGACCAGCTCACCCGATCCGGAACAAAACGATTGACCCTGGAACACTCAATGGGGTCGCAGGTCACCCAATCCTAGCATATACCAAGAAAAGAAGACTAATAAAGCAAGGCCTGCTTGGAAAACCAGCTCCGGTGGCGCAGCGGTAACGTGTGCGCTTGGAGACTGGGAGGTCCGCGGTTCGAATCCGCGGGCCGGCTGTGCCGTCTGGGGTTTTTCCTGGGTTTCTCTCAGATGTGTAATAGGGGTATGCCGGCACAGTTCCTCTGAAGTCGGCCCATGGACGCAGCTATCCTCCCCCCGAGCGGATTCCGCTCGTTCTTCCACTTCACCCTTTCCTCTCCTCCTTTCCACCAGAGAGGAACCGAGAAACCCCGAGAGTTCCCGAGAAACATGCCGCCTAATCAGGCAAGCAGACCTCTCGGGTTCCTCCCAACGACACTCCTCCTCCTCCTCCTCCTCCTCGCCTGCTTGGAATGTCCGAATCTTAAGCTGTGCAGCAATTTAACTGTCCTGGAATGTTTCTCCGTATTCGATGTTTTTCGATTAAAACCGAATGAGCGAAAATTTAACCCGCGTATGTTTTTTCGACGTTTTTCGATTAACACCGAAAACGCGGAATTACTAACTGTATATTATATTTTTTTTTTAAATGAAAAATCTGTGTATAAAGAAAGACACCCTGTAAGAAGTTAACTTACGTTTCCGTTCAGCGCGAAGCAGCCGTTCTTCTGTGTTTCTGTCTTGTCAGTCCAACGTGTATTCTCCGGCTGTAGATTCGCAAAAGCTGGAATCTCGGTGAAATCCGTCTCGACACCGCCAGCTTCGATCACGAGGACGGAGGCCCCTTTGTCGGACAGCCTGTTAGCCAAGAGGCATCCAGCCGTACCGCCTCCCACTGGAACATCACACAGGAAGATTGCGTTACCGAGACAAACTCAATGTCATTCACGCAACGTCATGCAAATCACTGCGGTCACGAGAGTGTAGCAAAAGCACAGAAATACGAGCGGATTATTAGCTTGAAGGGATGGTCAGGCGGGATAGCTCTGCTTTATGTTTTGCTCAGCTAAAAAAGGTTTCCGTGGCTAAGTTTTCTTTTATCTTCTTCCTTTTTTCGCGTTCTTTCTGCAATTTGACCAGGCATGTACAGGATACTCAGAAATGTATTTAAGATAAGATAATAATACTAACGTTAGAATGTAATTAAGATAAGAGAGTAATACACGAAAATTTAAGTAATTAGGATAGAGGCCAAAATACTTCATCAAGTATTTGAAATACAGTTAAGATACTATTTATCCATGAACCTAAACCAAGCGTACTTCGCTAGCCGCCGCTGTATGATAGGAGTTATCTAAATACAAGTACCAAAAAGATGACAAAGATATATCACATAACTCCACTAAGCATATGTGACCCAGAACAAAGCAAACTTCTAGCAAGTCCCTCCTCGGCGAGGTCAGAATTCGGAGTCACCGTGTCAGGGAACACATAATAGAACCCTCACTGGCCAAGGATTAGTACACACGGGGCAAGATCTCTAAATGGGGACTTCCAAGAGGGGTCAATGTCCGGGTCAAGTCCGAGGGACTCAGGAAATTTCCACTGAACAAGCAAGATAACGGAAAGATGAGACACACAGTTTGAGAGGGAGATCCAAAATTTGTAATTAGAGTATTGAGTAGAAAATACCATAAAATGTATATTAAATAAAGTACAAATACACAAAACAAAAACTATTTAGTAGAGTACCAAAATACCACAAAATTGTATTTAAAATACAGTATTTTAAATACAATACTCCAAATACGTACGTCGGAATTGGACACATGGCTATGCCATCTTGTGGATCTTTTTTTTTATTTTTACTATTTACTGACACATTGCTCGTACACTGATGAAATGTGGGACTACGAGGCCGCAGCCTTTTATGTTGTCCCGTGTGGGCAAACAATATGAAAACTGTGTTACATATCTTGTGAGTCAGCCCAAGTCAGTGAGTCAGTGTGAGTCAGTTGTGAGTCAGCCCATCAGCACAAGTGTAATAAGTGAAACCGCAGGTATGTAACAGATGTACGACAAATTAACAGCATCAGCAGTAGTTATCTCAACTACAACGCTAACGCCTAAAGTAGAATGGCTAGCCCTGGTAATACTAAATGACACATGTATCACTAACAACAACAATATCATACAGTAAAACAGTGACAAAGATAGCGGTGTATCAATGCCCAGTTAAATATGCTCGTAGTCGCTGTCTAAATAAGAAAAAAGTTATTTAATTGTCGAAACTCTTTTGGTATTTTATTCCATGCTTTTGGTCCGTAATAACTAAATCTATGTATACCAAAATTAGTTCTTGTGAAGGCTGCATTCACTGATGCATGCTGATTTCAGTGATGACTGCAAAATTTGCTGTCCTCATACCCCAGATTCGTGTATTTCATGCAGTCTTGTGCGTACCTTTAGCACGTACGGCATTTTCAGTACTTTTTTCCGGTATTTTCATTCTCTACCCATTACTTTTTGCGGGAAGTATTTTCAAAGCTTAAGAAATACTTTTTTTAGTATTTGCTACCCAGTACTCAAGTTACTTTCCTTCGTCGTCAAGTACACTTCCCCGCCGGGTCCAGATTTTCAGCTCACTGAAACTTAATATTCTTCTTTTTCACTTATTTTTCTTTTATTTTCTTTCTTTTTTTGTTTGGATGATTCGCGTATCTGTCATTTACCCTACTGTGTATTAGGCTGGACCCACGCTAGGCCTTTCTTGTCAATGGCCCGAACCCTTTGTCCCAAACCGACTCCTATACTCATATTGCCAGGTGAATGCCGCCCTTCATTTCCTTGGTCGTCAAAGCAATAAACAGGCGCCGGAGGCCCCAGCTGACGAATCCAATATCTCGCTCTTGACACAATGTAACACTGCTGAAAAAGTTGCGGCCACATTTGTTTCCTCTCGCCATGGGCTTGGTATAAGCGTCACTGAAATGAAGGCCATGTTGGGGTGGGACTCACTGAGTGTTCGGAGAAGGTTCCTTCGGCTCAATTTTGGTTCATACCATCGATAATTGTAAGTCTGCATTAGAGCCATCCCGGTATATACATTCGCCTACACTCTAAGAAAAAAAAAGAGTACTTTTACTTCTTTTGGGGGGTAAATGCATCGGCACAAAAAATAGCCCATTTCGGAAGTAAATGCGCGGGAGTAAATGAATGTCACAGGGTGGAGACCGCATTTCACGCGTTGTTGTATGAGTCCCAGGTACGTACTTCGTCTGCATGCATGAAAATCCGTTTAAGCAAACCGTCAACCGTGATATATCGAGTTGCAAAAAATATTGCGCCATGCATAGGGCACAATTTGCGAAGAAAGATGCGCTAACTGTTTCTTGCTCTGTGTGACTGGAAAATTGCTACTTTGGCTAAGCTATATAAAGCATTATGCCATCAAATTGACCAAGGGCACACATTTACGTAGACTGTTGCAGTCAGGAGACAATTCGCGAAGTTCAGTGACAATATGGAGTCCTGGGGAGTAAATGTCGCGTTAGGGGACTAAAATGGGAGTAATTGCAGTCCAGGGGAGTAGAAGCTACAATTACTCCCAGTTTTACTCCTTTTTTTTCTTAGAGTGTACTTATGTGTCATCAACATTGGATCGTACCAAAGAAGTTGCTGAATATGAGTGCAGAACTGATGATTCTAAATACTCTTTTTTTGCCCTGGACTGTTTCTCAATGGAATGCATGGCCTGTCCGTCTTGTTGAAGAACGTGACTCTAAGCACTTTCATTAGCTCTTGTATACTATGTAACCCTGTATGCAGGTTGTGCGTAGTCGCGTTTTTAAATTACTCTTTGTTATGTTTCTACTTTGCATTGTTCCCCTCTACTGTAATGCCCCCGCGCGCTGTAGGTATAATAGTAATCATTAATAGGTTAATATATCAGACGGCTACGAAGTTGAATAAAAGTGAAATAATAAGACTTGGACTACAGATTACAGGAACGTTAACAAAAACTAATTTACTTAATGGACAATTTAACACATAGATTAAAAAGAATGGTCGACGTTTCGACAGTGGCGCTGTCTTCGTCAGGACAAAAGAGGTACAAGGGTTGCACATTGCTTAAATAGGTTTCCTGGGTGACGTCACAATCGGTGCAAGTATGCCACGTGGCAGTTGTCTGAGTCATATTCTGCAACATTCCGCAAGGTCAAGTCCGGGTGGTGATGTCATCTTTCTTGGGGAGCCAGCTCAGGGCGAGCTGTACTGAGGCCAAAGCTGAAAAGAAAAAAAAAAGGAAAATAAAAGGAAAAAATGGGAAAGTATATCCCATCTAGACGACCAGATTCCTTACTGTTGAAAGTACACCGGGATCTTGGTTAATGATTGATTGGAATTTGTAAATGAGGTAAGACTCGCGTTGTTCCCTGCCTCTATCGGAGCTAAAGTTGGATTGAAGAATAAAAAGGGCAACGTCATTTATTGAATGACCAGGCTGGTTGAAATGACGAGAAACAGGAAGATTTTGCTTTTTATTAACGTCCGACCTGTGGCTGTTGAACCTGATCCGAAAAGATGTTTTGGTTTGACCTACGTATTGTGCTTGACACGCGTTGCACGGAATGGCATAAATGACGTTGGATGAATTGCAGTCAAAGTCACCATGAATTTTGACGAAGAAATTAGAATTTGTGCTGTTAAGCACGTGGGCACTTCGCATTAGTTTGCATATTTGACATCTGCGGCCATTGCACGGGTGGCAGCCTGCCGTCGGACTTGTTGGTCGGTTGACTTTGGAGCTGACTAGATTATCGGGGAGGTTTTGCGTGCGCCTGTAGGCCACACGTGGCGGTTCCTGGAAGATTTGTCGCATGCGCTCTGACTGACGAAGAATACCGTGGTGGCGATTAAGTATACTGTTGATGTTGGAAACATTATTGTTGAATGTTACAACGAGGTTGACGAAACCATTGTCAGATTTGCGGTTGCGGTTTTGGAACAGAGCTTTGCGATCTGCCTGCGGGCCTTCCTTATTGCGTCCTCAACTAAACTGGGTGGGAATTGGCGACTGATGAATGTTTGCTTGAGTTGGTTCAAATTTCTATCCAGATCACTGTCGCTGGAACAGATGCGTCTATAACGAAGTGTCTGGCTGTAGGGGATAGCAAGTTTAGTGTGCCGCGGGTGGCAACTCTTGAAAGCTAGGTACTGCTGGGAGTCCGTAGGTTTACGGAACAGGTCCGTAGTTAGGACCCCTTCCGTTAACTTTACCTGGACATCTAGGAATTTAACAGTTAGAGCTGAGTAAGAATTGGTGAATTTGATAGACGGATGTGATTGGTTAAAATTGCTAATGAATATATTCAGATCGTCCTCGGAATATGGCCAAACCATAAAGATGTCGTCCAGAGCGTTTTCTGGACGACATCTTTATGGTCCTAACTACGGACTCCCAGCAGTACCTAGCTTTCAAGAGTTGCCACCCGCGGCACACTAAACTTGCTATCCCCTACAGCCAGGCACTTCGTTATAGACGGATCTGTTCCAGCGACAGTGATCTGGATAGAAATTTGAACCAACCCAAGCAAACATTCATCAGTCGCCAATTCCCACCCAGTTTAGTTGAGGACGCAATAAGGAAGGTCCGCAGGGCAGATCGCAAAGCTCTGTTCCAAAACCGCAACCGCAAATCAGACAATGGTTCCGTCAACCTCGTTGTAACATTCAACAATAATGTTTCCAACATCAACAGTATACTTAATCGCCACCACGGTATTCTTTGTCAGTCAGAGCGCATGCGACAAATCTTCCCGGAACCGCCACGTGTGACGTACAGGCGCTCGCCAAACCTCCACGATAATCCAGTCAGCTCCAAAGTCAACCGACCAACAAGTCCGACGGCAGGCTGCCACCCGTGCAATGGCCGCAGATGTCAAATATGCAAACTAATGCGAAGTGCCCACGTGCTTAACAGCACAAATTCTAATTTCTTCGTCAAAATTCATGGTGACTTTGACTGCAATTCATCCAACGTCATTTATGCCATTCAGTGCAACGCGTGTCAAGCACAATACGTAGGTCAAACCAAAACATCTTTTCGGATCAGGTTCAACAATCACAGGTCGGACGTTAATAAAAAGCAAAATCTTCCTGTTTCTCGTCATTTCAACCAGCCTGGTCATTCAATAAATGACGTTGCCCTTTTTATTCTTCAATCAAACTTTAGCTCCGATAGAGGCAGGGAACAACGCGAGTCTTACCTCATTTACAAATTCCAATCAATCATTAACGAAGATCCCGGTGTACTTTCAACAGTAAGGAATCTGGTCGTCTAGATGGGATATACTTTCCCATTTTTTCCTTTTATTTTCCTTTTTTTTTCGTTTCAGCTATGGCCTCAGTACAGCTCACCTTGAGCTGGCTCCCCAAGAAAGATGACATCACCACCCGGACTTGACCTTGCGGAATGTTCCAGAATATGACTCAGACAACTGCCACGTGGCATACTTGCACCGATTGTGACGTCACCCAGGGAACATATTTAAGCAATGTGCAACCCTTGTACCTCTTTTGTCTTGACGAAGACAGTGCCACTGTCGAAACGTCGACCATTCTTTTTTTAATCTATGTATATCTAAATCTTTCAATCTACTTAATAAAAGTGAAATAATAAGACTTGGACTACAGATTACAGGAACGTTAACAAAAACTAATTTATTTAATGGGCAATTTAACACATAGATTAAAAAAAGAATGGTCGACGTTTCGACGGTGCCACTGTCAAAACGTCGACCATCCTTTTTTAATCTATGTGTTAAATTGCCCATTAAATAAATTAGTTTTTGTTAACGTTCCTGTAATCTGTAGTCCAAGTCTTATTATTTCACTTTTATTCAACTTCGTAGCCGTCTGATATATTAACGTATTTGTCCTATATATACATATATATATGTGTTTGTAACTCAAACGTCGCCATGCCAGTACTGGACAGCTGTTTCGGCCTTCTTGGGCCTCATCAACAGGACGCAGGCAGGCAACGTTTGAGTGGGTGGGGTCAGAAGGTCACGTAAAACGTGATTCCTCCCGTCAGGGTGAGATAACTCACTCACTGAAAGCCCAGTGCAAAGTCAGTGAAGTATAAAACGAAAAAAATAGCCGGAGCTCTTTGGCTGCACGTATAGCATATGTTTGTAACTCAAACGTCACCATGCCAATCCTGGATAGCTGTTTCGGCCTTGTTGGGCCTCATCAACAGGACGCAGGCAGGCAACGTTTGAGTGGGTGGCGTCAGAAGGACACGTAACACGTGATTCCTCCCGTCAGGGTGAGATAACTCACTCACTGAAAGCCCAGTGCAAAGCCAGTGAAGTATAGAAGGAAAAAAATAGCAAGAGCTCTTTGGCTGCACGTATAGCATATGTTTGTAACTCAAACGTCGCCATGCCAGTACTCACTCAAACGTTGCCTGCCTGCGTACTGTTGATGAGGCCCAACAAGGCCGAAACAGCTGCCCAGTACTGGCATGGCGACGTTTGAGTTACAAACATATGCTATACGTGCAGCCAAAGGGCTACGGCTATTTTTTTCCTTATATATATATATATATACCTGGGAGGGTGACTGAGCACTCCTCAATGCCACAGTGCAAGCCAGTGAATTATAAAGAGAGGGGGAGAGCCATTAAACAGTAAGTAAATGGCGCTAGACGTGTTTGAAACTCAAACTTACAGATTAACATGGCTTCTATGGCTGCACGTAGAGAAACAAATACTCATGGAACGATGCGACAGCACCAGAGGACATGTGTTTCGTGGTGTTTGCGGCTCGTCAGCCCTGGGTAGCTGCGCATCGTTCGGGATTGGCAAACCAGGGGTCACTCAGCGAGCGATATACACCTGGGAGGGTGACTGAGCACTCCTCAATGCCACACTGCAAGCCAGTCAATTATAAAGAGGGGGAAGAGCCATTAAACAATAAGTAAATGACGCTAGACGTGTTTGAAACTCAAACTTACAGATTAACATGGCTTCTATGGCTGCACGTAGAGAAACAAATACTCATGGAACGATGCGACAGCACCAGAGGACATGTGTTTCGTGGTGTTTGCGGCTCGTCAGCCCTGGGTAGCTGCGCATCGTTCGGGATTGGCAAACCAGGGGTCACTCAGCGAGCGATATACACCTGGGAGGGTGACTGAGCACTCCTCAATGCCACACTGCAAGCCAGTCAATTATAAAGAGGGGGAAGAGCCATTAAACAATAAGTAAATGACGCTAGACGTGTTTGAAACTCAAACTTACAGATTAACATGGCTTCTATGGCTGCACGTAGAGAAACAAATACTCATGGAACGATGCGACAGCACCAGAGGACATGTGTTTCGTGGTGTTTGCGGCTCGTCAGCCCTGGGTAGCTGCGCATCGTTCGGGATTGGCAAACCAGGGGTCACTCAGCGAGCGATATACACCTGGGAGGGTGACTGAGCACTCCTCAATGCCACACTGCAAGCCAGTCAATTATAAAGAGGGGGAAGAGCCATTAAACAATAAGTAAATGACGCTAGACGTGTTTGAAACTCAAACTTACAGATTAACATGGCTTCTATGGCTGCACGTAGAGAAACAAATACTCATGGAACGATGCGACAGCACCAGAGGACATGTGTTTCGTGGTGTTTGCGGCTCGTCAGCCCTGGGTAGCTGCGCATCGTTCGGGATTGGCAAACCAGGGGTCACTCAGCGAGCGATATACACCTGGGAGGGTGACTGAGCACTCCTCAATGCCACACTGCAAGCCAGTCAATTATAAAGAGGGGGAAGAGCCATTAAACAATAAGTAAATGACGCTAGACGTGTTTGAAACTCAAACTTACAGATTAACATGGCTTCTATGGCTGCACGTAGAGAAACAAATACTCATGGAACGATGCGACAGCACCAGAGGACATGTGTTTCGTGGTGTTTGCGGCTCGTCAGCCCTGGGTAGCTGCGCATCGTTCGGGATTGGCAAACCAGGGGTCACTCAGCGAGCGATATACACCTGGGAGGGTGACTGAGCACTCCTCAATGCCACACTGCAAGCCAGTCAATTATAAAGAGGGGGAAAAGCCATTAAACAATAAGTAAATGACGCTAGACGTGTTTGAAACTCAAACTTACAGATTAACATGGCTTCTATGGCTGCACGTAGAGAAACAAATACTCATGGAACGATGCGACAGCACCAGAGGACATGTGTTTCGTGGTGTTTGCGGCTCGTCAGCCCTGGGTAGCTGCGCATCGTTCGGGATTGGCAAACCAGGGGTCACTCAGCGAGCGATATACACCTGGGAGGGTGACTGAGCACTCCTCAATGCCACACTGCAAGCCAGTCAATTATAAAGAGGGGGAAGAGCCATTAAACAATAAGTAAATGACGCTAGACGTGTTTGAAACTCAAACTTACAGATTAACATGGCTTCTATGGCTGCACGTAGAGAAACAAATACTCATGGAACGATGCGACAGCACCAGAGGACATGTGTTTCGTGGTGTTTGCGGCTCGTCAGCCCTGGGTAGCTGCGCATCGTTCGGGATTGGCAAACCAGGGGTCACTCAGCGAGCGATATACACCTGGGAGGGTGACTGAGCACTCCTCAATGCCACACTGCAAGCCAGTCAATTATAAAGAGGGGGAAGAGCCATTAAACAATAAGTAAATGACGCTAGACGTGTTTGAAACTCAAACTTACAGATTAACATGGCTTCTATGGCTGCACGTAGAGAAACAAATACTCATGGAACGATGCGACAGCACCAGAGGACATGTGTTTCGTGGTGTTTGCGGCTCGTCAGCCCTGGGTAGCTGCGCATCGTTCGGGATTGGCAAACCAGGGGTCACTCAGCGAGCGATATACACCTGGGAGGGTGACTGAGCACTCCTCAATGCCACACTGCAAGCCAGTCAATTATAAAGAGGGGGAAGAGCCATTAAACAATAAGTAAATGACGCTAGACGTGTTTGAAACTCAAACTTACAGATTAACATGGCTTCTATGGCTGCACGTAGAGAAACAAATACTCATGGAACGATGCGACAGCACCAGAGGACATGTGTTTCGTGGTGTTTGCGGCTCGTCAGCCCTGGGTAGCTGCGCATCGTTCGGGATTGGCAAACCAGGGGTCACTCAGCGAGCGATATACACCTGGGAGGGTGACTGAGCACTCCTCAATGCCACACTGCAAGCCAGTCAATTATAAAGAGGGGGAAGAGCCATTAAACAATAAGTAAATGACGCTAGACGTGTTTGAAACTCAAACTTACAGATTAACATGGCTTCTATGGCTGCACGTAGAGAAACAAATACTCATGGAACGATGCGACAGCACCAGAGGACATGTGTTTCGTGGTGTTTGCGGCTCGTCAGCCCTGGGTAGCTGCGCATCGTTCGGGATTGGCAAACCAGGGGTCACTCAGCGAGCGATATACACCTGGGAGGGTGACTGAGCACTCCTCAATGCCACACTGCAAGCCAGTCAATTATAAAGAGGGGGAAGAGCCATTAAACAATAAGTAAATGACGCTAGACGTGTTTGAAACTCAAACTTACAGATTAACATGGCTTCTATGGCTGCACGTAGAGAAACAAATACTCATGGAACGATGCGACAGCACCAGAGGACATGTGTTTCGTGGTGTTTGCGGCTCGTCAGCCCTGGGTAGCTGCGCATCGTTCGGGATTGGCAAACCAGGGGTCACTCAGCGAGCGATATACACCTGGGAGGGTGACTGAGCACTCCTCAATGCCACACTGCAAGCCAGTCAATTATAAAGAGGGGGAAGAGCCATTAAACAATAAGTAAATGACGCTAGACGTGTTTGAAACTCAAACTTACAGATTAACATGGCTTCTATGGCTGCACGTAGAGAAACAAATACTCATGGAACGATGCGACAGCACCAGAGGACATGTGTTTCGTGGTGTTTGCGGCTCGTCAGCCCTGGGTAGCTGCGCATCGTTCGGGATTGGCAAACCAGGGGTCACTCAGCGAGCGATATACACCTGGGAGGGTGACTGAGCACTCCTCAATGCCACACTGCAAGCCAGTCAATTATAAAGAGGGGGAAGAGCCATTAAACAATAAGTAAATGACGCTAGACGTGTTTGAAACTCAAACTTACAGGCACGACAACAGCAGTACAGGGTTGGTTACTGAAAATACTATTGTTTCCGGTTCCGTTTCCGGTAACTGAAAAAGCTCGGCTTTTCGTTTCCGTTTCCGAGGTAATTTCCGGTACTGCCTTTCTGTTTCTCATCCAGAACTCGTACTGTCTGGTTTTGGCTTTTTCATATCAGATAGTCTAGTTACATATGTAATGGATGCAAAGGGACAGCCACACCAAACACAAACACTAAAGACTTTATTGCAAAGTTCGTCGCGAATCTTATACACCACAAGCAGCGCAAAAATGACACGAATTTTTTGCGGGCGATCTATCGAACGGATTTTTGTTCTGAAAACGGCTTTGTGTCTGGTGACTGAAGAGATCAGATGTTCTCATTGGAGCAACTTCGTAGCTTTTATAATTAAAAAGTTAATTATTGAAAGTTAATTAAGACATTGCCTTAGGAGTCTGTTAATGCCCCCTAGGGAGTGCCCTTCAGCATATGCTATATTGCAATTGATTTCATCTCGGAAAAAGTGATTGATATATTTTTAAAAAATCTGTTCACACTGAGCGTGGACACCCTGTATATATATATATATATATATATATATATATATATATAACTTTCATATTAACGCGAAAACACTCACGGAAACGTCCTGCGAACTTGATTTCCGTTGACGTTACCATTTTTGAATTTCGTTTCCATTTCGGTTTCTGGTAGTGGAAACTAAAACTTTTTTTTTCGTTTTCATTTTGGTTTCCTGTTGAATTTCGGTAATTACCGTTTCTCCTTTCCGTTTTCGTTTCCGGTAGCGAACCCTGCTCCTTAAGTATAACACGTGAGAAGTCAAAAGACGAAGAGGCACACCTAAGCTCCCGTTTCCCAAGATTTGGTACGGTGATATTTATTATTTAATTTTTATTTTTTATAATAAAACGACATTGATTAGTCGTACTCATCTTGTGCAATAGCTTACTTAAAACACCTCATGGTCTCGTCATTGAGCGCTACTTAACCTACTACAGCTTACCTTGAAAAAAAAAACTTCCCATGGTGCATTACGTATTTGTACGGAAGTCTAGCTGATTACAGATAGAGGAACGGAGTAGTTAACTAAGACTGAGAAACGAGGTAGTTTGTAAGTCATACTTAAAGTTAGACGCAGCAGAGAGACAAGAACAAAAGAGACGAGACGGGATACAAGCAAGCTGCGGTAGCGTTTCTCGAGAATGATTGCTGTCGTTCACATGTTTGCGATATGTCTACGCCACGGAGTTTAACTATGTAAGTGTGTTAACGACACAAATTTCGTTTAGTCGCGAGTTCGCAGCCGTCCCGTCTGATTCTTTCTGTCTGTGTGTCTCTGCTGCGTAAAAACTTTGTGTGTAATTTCAGTTCACGCCTTCCTGCGACAGATACAAAGAACAAGGATTGTGTTTCCATTACTCTCCATATCCGAGTTAAACTCACCGATTATGAAGTCGTACGTGTCGTTCAGTTGCGCAGTCTCATAGAAGGACGGGCCGGGTGTCCTGGTGTTAGTCATTAAGGCTGCCATGTAGGCGTATTGAGTGAGAAACCACGGTAACATCCTCGCATCGGTCCCGCAGCGGCAAAGCGTACCAGTGCCCTTGTGCACGGAGTCTGGCTTAGTCTTATGGTTGACCCAACCGACGTTTCTTCGTTTCTCAAGCAGCAGCTGTTTCGAGCACTCATTGCTTTGTCCGTTGACCTTCTCACTCTAAGGGTGGACAATATTTCTCAGAATTCACTGCCGTTAACATGCTATGTTGGCTAGACAATCCGAGCCTTGAGGCTTCAACACCTGTTTTCTCTCATCCGAACAGCTGATGTCACTACTAATTCCTTTAAAGAACTCGTTTCACACAGTTTTAAGCCACGAAACACTCGTGGTTTGCAACTGTCATATAGTATGTTCATCAGTTTCGTACGCACGGACGAATAGCCCATTCATCATTTTCTTTTTTCTTTTTTTTTTTTTTTCGCTTTAATGCGATAGAAAACGAAAGAAAACGACAATGACATCAACGAGAAGATTTTTTTTTTGACGCGAAAAAAGCACTTCATCCATACTAAAAAGGAAAAACAAAGGGAAGGAAACTTAAATCTCGAGATGATATTATGCTAAGACCTGCCGACACGGGTGGCGGAAATCTGTTTCTTGGCGCCAATTTAAAAAAAAAAAAAAAGGAAACGAACAAAAGTAGTTGGCGGATTCGAAAGATTCGATTCGTTCTTTTGGGCAGTGGGATGTCCCGAATCTCGTATCCCTGCCTATAGGACGAATAGCTGATCCAAGTGCCGTTTCTTGGGGCTGACGTTTCTCAAGCAGAAGCTGCATGGATCGACCATTCCATTGTCTGTTGACCTTCTCGCACTATAGGGGCAGAGAATATTTCTCATGATTCGTTCCTCTTAACACCTACCCCCTACACCTGCACATATCTCACGTCAGCGCGTCAGCTCTCTTTCCACGTGTGATAACTTTTTTTTTTGGAATTGCTTAGCATAAATCTAATTACGTGGACCCCAGGTACATTAAAGGTCGAGGAAAGACGACTAATGATTAGAGACGTAAGTCACTGAAAAGGTTAGCTAGCTGTAGGACTCGGACCCGCATCTTCTCGATTACCGGTCCAGGGCTTTACCAATTGAGCTAAGCTAACACGCCTCCTCAGCGACTTCCAAGGGCGCGCCATCTGAGGGGACAAACCAGCCACTCTCTCTCACTCCTCCCCCTTTCACTCTTACATTTTTTTCTCACTCACACAAACATTTCATACGACGGGATCGACGCAAGCGGCATCAGTTCAGTCAAAGTGACTGGTTTGTCCCTTCAGATGACGCGCCCTTGGAAGTCGCTGAGAAGGCGTGTTAGCTTAGCTCAATTGGTAGAGCCCTGGACCGGTAATCGTGAAGATGCGGGTTCGAGTCCTACAGCTGGCTAACCTTTTCAGTGACTTTCGTCTTTAATTTCTTAGGCATTTGAGGCTTTGTATGTATGTGTTCCAGTCTCAGTTGAACATCAATTTCTCAAGTTCAACATTAAAAATCGACAGTATTGTTCGTTTTATCGGATTTTTGCTTTTATATGTCCGGGAGCTGTCATGTTCGTAAATGACACGAACAGAAGATGAAATACCTGATGTAGATACTCATTTGTCCTATTTTGTTTTGTTTCGATGCCGATATTTTTCTCGAACGTCGATTGTTCGAAGTTCGAAAAGGACAAACGGCAGTAATCTCTGCTAGGAGTTCCTTCTGACCTTCACATTCTCGGAATTGCAAGCTGAGCAGTATAACGCAACGGAAGAAAAAAGATGCATTGGCCCATATTTCATTAACTCATAAAAACAGGCTCGAACGACTTGAGAGGGATCCTGATCTCTTCGGTTCATAAGGTTGGGCAGCGTATATAGACAAACGTGACACAGAGTAAAAACAAACACGTGTTTTGCTGTCCTTCTTGATTAAGGGTGACCTCTCATAGCTTCGGTTTATGAAAATAATGCCTATCCCAGTAACACTGAACGAGTTTCTATTGTTTTCAGAAAGGTAGAAAATCGTGCACGCGTGGGTGAATGGTGTACAGGCTACACGCCCTGATTAGCTGTCGTACTTCAGGCACAATACATCCAGGAAGCAGAAGCAAGCCTCTCCATGAACGGGCTGAAGTAGAAGAAAACGTTAAGAAGTTACACCTGAAAAGTTCAAAAAGTCAAGTTAAAAAGCTACAAAGTTAAGAAAGCTAGAAGATAATGTTGCGCGTACCTAGGATTTTGTAAACAGTCAACGCTACAAGAAAATAAAGCGGGAGTTTTCCTTGGGGATATTGAATTCAGATCGTCTTTCACATCGCAGCTGGAAAAAAATCTATAGAAAATCCGGAATAAGTTGTGCGGATAAAATGAAAATAAAAACTCCATCGGATAAAATCCTTGTGGGTTAACTCCAAACAACCGGGTAGGGCGGCAGCGGCAGAGACCAGGGTGCTTCTGGCGATGTTACGTCCTTAACTACGAAGCCAGTCCTCAGTGCCATTACATTTTTATTTTACGTTTTCTTTTTTCTATAGTGCGTTGAAGTTCAGTCACCAGGTTTCGAATATGCAACTCTGACGGTTTGATATCTCCGGGGCTTGTTTCTCGTATCTCTAAGTGATTCAAGAACATGCATTCGCTTGAACATAGCAGGAGCAGGCAAGCTAGCTGGTGTTGAATTGATATTAACATTGCCTTGAGTTTGAGGCGAAAACACAGGGCGAACACAGGACGAGATGAACAGATAGACTCAAGAACCAGGAATTGCTGGTTCTTGAGTCTATCTGTTCATCTCGTCCTGTGTTCGTCCTGTGTTTTCCCCTCAAACTCAAGGCAATATTAATATCATGCATTCGCTTCTTCGTCTGTATTATAGCCTTGTGAGAGGCAAACTGGAAATTCGTTTTTTTTATTCCGTGTTAGCGCGGCCAAGCAACTGTAGCTATGAGTGGCGTACAGACATGGACACATGGAGAGGGAACAGCAGGAAGCAGGGGGGACAGGGGGTTAGTATGAGTTAGTATTACTGCGGCGACATTCGTCTGGGAAGTCTTCGAAAAACACAGGGAAAACCTGAGAATGCACAACTGGTGAGAGGATTCGAACCCGTGTCAGCTCCCAGTCTCGGCGCGGAAGGCGATCATCTAACAGACCCCTGCTTCAAATGGAGTTCTTGCCTGGTCGTGTGTTAGCGGGGCGAACTATTTTTCCTGAGGAGTTCTTCAAAGCTGTAAAGGACTCCTCCTTCAAAGGAGCTCTTGCCTGGTCGTGTGTTAGCGGCGCGAACTACTTTTTCTGAGGAGTTCTTCAAAGCTGTAAAGGACACCTGCTTCAAAAGAGTTCTTGCCTCGTCGTGTGTTAGCGACGCGAACTACTTTTCCTGAGGAGTTCTTCAAAGCTGTAAATGACTTCCCATCAAAGGAGTTCTTGTCTGGTCGTGTGTTAGGGGCGCGAACTACTTTTCCTGAGAAGTTCTTCAAAGCTGTAAAGGACACCTCCTTCAAAGGAGTTCTTGCCTGGTCGTGTGTTAGAGGCGCGAACTACTTTTCCTGAGAAGTTCTTCAAAGCTGTAAAGGACTCCTCCTTCAAAGGAGTTCTTGCCTGGTCGTGTGTTAGCGGCGCGAACTACTTTTCCTGCGAAGTTCTTCAAAGCTGTAAAGGACTCCTCCTTCAAAGGCGTTCTTGCCTGGTCGTGTGTTAGCGGCGCGAACTACTTTCCCTAAGGTGTTCTTCAAAGCTGTAAAGGACACCTGCTTCAAAAGAGTTCTTGCCTTGTCGTGTGTTAGCGGCGCGAACTACTTTCCCTAAGGAGTTGTGCAAAGGTGTAAAGGACCCCTGCTTCAAAAGAGTTCTTGCCTGGCCGTGTGTTAGCGGCGCGAACTACTTTCCCTAAAGAGCGCTTCAAAGCTGTAAAGCACACCTGCTTCAAAAGAGTTCTTGCCTTGTCGTGTGTTAGCGGCGTGAACTACTTTCCCTAAGGAGTTCTGCAAAGATGTAAAGGACCCCTGCTTCAAATGAGTTCTTGCCTGATCGTGTGCCACGGATATAAGTCGTGTACTCCGTGTATACGTTGTCGTTACTTAGCTGCTGCAGAACGCAGATTTGTATGAATAGTGCTGCCCCTCCTACTTGAACACTTCAGATCTGTAGAATTTCAAAAATTAACAAATAAATAAATAAATACCGAGACGTCCATATGACGTGCCACATGGATGCGGAGAAGACTGCAAGTGCAGAAAATTGACCGCTATATCACGTACCTTGCATATAATAGTATCAGTTATGTACACCACAAAATTACCTGATATATCACGTACCTCGAATCATGTACAATCAGAATGAGCGAGTGTATTTACAACTCGTTTGACGTTGGACACTACTATTACATGTTACAATTCACTGTTCTAATTCTTATTGTTATCGTTTTTGCATTTCCAATTGAAACCTATAATTCAATATCTACAATTCCGGCACCCGTAGTAAGCTCCTACATATTGCAGAGTCTTCGCAAGACATGCCTTTGAGTGTAATTTGTGATACCTGTGTTAGTTATGGGAAGGCGTAATTCTTATGAAACAAGGAAGTCACTGAAAAGGTTAGCCAACTGTTGTTATTAGGCACTTGAATATTGTGTGTTGTGATGTCCTTTCTTGGTGTGTTCCGGCCTCAGAACACCGATTTCCATCGAACGAAGTTCTTTTGTTCGATACCCCTTCAATGCACTGGTCGATTGTATACGCAATATAATACAATATCACAACCTGCAGACTAACATTTCGAAGCCCGTGATACTGCCATCACAGTGATGCCTTGACAAACGATTTCACAACGTAGAAGAGTAGAACACTCAGCGATAATGTTAAGGTTGACTACAGCCGCAACAACAGCCTTGGGTTAGAAGCTGTCGCAATTTCAGAGAACACGCATAGAGGCAGTATGACACTGGAAAGAAATGTAGCAGGAGAATAACAGTCGCAATTCGAAGGATACGCTTCCCGGAACATGAGTCTTGTGCTTGAGTAACACAATGTGACAGCACCTCATCACAAAAAATGTCGGACACAATGGTATACCAATGACGAAATCCAGGCATCCATGAACTTTTCAACGGAGCACTCGACATTATTAAGTTTTTCCGGTCACGCAAGAAATTTAGTGCAACGTATTTCGTGTAACGTTGTTACGGAGTTGCGCGGGAACTCCTCCATCCGTAGTAGCGAAACGCAATGGGCCTCTACCCGATAAACTTCGGTCCTTCGGTCCTACTTTTCTTTCAATAAGAGGCAGCGAACACGCTGCCTCCTATTGAAAAAAAAGTAGGTCCGAAGGTCGCGTCTGTTGCAGGGACCACCATAATCCCCTCAAAGACCGTTGTTTTTGGGCGCAACCTTGTTCGCCCCCGGCTCCGAGTGTAGTTCAACTCTACCAAATTGGTGGCGCTGTCGAGCACTATGACGTCATTTGTTTACAAACAGGGAGCTGTCTATTTTCAAAGGCTGTGTATGGTTACAGAGAGCAGATGACGGACCTCACCCATAACGTGTTCCGACATTAAAGTCTTGGTCTTTCAAGGTCTTGGGCTGCTTCCGGCGTGAACGGTTGGAGAGGGTGTGAGGCTGGAGGACGAGGGTGTGGAAAGGTGCTGATTCACTAAACGTTTTTGCCGGAACAGATGACTTCTCCGTCTCCCTCACTACTAGGCCACTCCCTGTTAGTAAACAAACGACGTCATACTCTTCGACAGCGCCACCAATTTGGTAGAGTTGAACTATGCTCGAAGCTAGGGACTAACAAGGTACGTCACACTCGAAAGCCACGGTCTTGAGGGGATTACAATGGTCCCTGACACAAACGCGACCTTTGGTTCTACTTTTCTTTCAATAGGGGACAGCGAACAAGTGCCCCATTCATGGAACCCAGCCCTCCTCTTCCGATTTCTTTCGGTTTCAGTCTGTCTACCAACGTCATGATTCGCCAATTGACCAATGAGAAGGGGAAGTGACTCAGGATGCTGGACTCTGATTGGGCAGTGGCAAAACCGTTCGCGCGTTATTGCGCGAAAAATGATTCACAAACGGACACGGCGTGCTCAGTAACATAGCGTTACAGGAAATGTCTTTAGAGGTATGATTCC
>NC_088201.1:233971577-233999426 GCF_037126465.1 Ornithodoros turicata
AGAGTGCTGGCCATTACACCATGGGACCTGCACTTCCGATGCCGGGAATCGAACCCGGGCCACCTTGGCGAAGACCACGTATCCTAGCCACTAGACCACACCGGATACGTTTCCAGACGAATGATCGTTAGAAAAAAGGAAACAGAATTAAGGAAACAAGAGGCGTGCGACAAAGAAAGGAGTGAATCAATGAAACAGCATGCAAGGGTATAAAATGAAAGAGGTCCCACCGAGAGCCGAACTCGGATTGCTGGATTCAGAGTCCAGAGTGCTGACCATTACACCATGGGACCCGCACTTCCGATGCCGGGAATCGAACCCAGGCCTCCTGGGTGAAAGCCAGGTATCCTAGCCACTAGACAACACCGCATACGTATCCTGTCGAATGATCGTTAGGAAAAAAGCAAACACAATTAAGGAAATAAGAGACGTGTGACAAAGAAAGCAGTGAATCAATGAAATAGCATGCAAGGGTATAAAATGAAAAAGGTCCCACCGAGAGTCGAACTCGGATTGCTGGATTCAGAGTGCTGACCATTACACCATGGGAGCCGCACTTCCGATGCCGTGAATCGAAATCGGGCCTCCTGGGTGAAAGCCAGGTATCCTAGCCACAAGACCACAACGGATACGTATCCAGTCGAATGATCGTTAGAAAAAAAGGAAACAGAATTAAGGAAATAAGAGACGTGCGACAAAGAAAGCAGTGAATCAATGAAATAGCATGCAAGGGTATAAAATGAAAGAGGTCCCACCGAGAGTCGAACTCGGATTGCCGGATTCAGAGTGCTGACCATTACACCATGGGACCCGCACTTCCGATGCCAGGAATCGAGCCCGGGCCTTCTGGGTGAAAGCCAGGTATCCTAGCCACTAGACCACACCGGATACGTATCCAGTCGAATGATCGTTAGAAAAAAAGGAAACAGAATTAAGGAAATATGAGACGTGTGACTGAGAAAGCAGTGAATCAATGAAATAGCATGCAAGGGTATCAAATGAAAGAGGTCCCACCGAGAGTCGAACTCGGATTGCTGGATTCAGAGTCCAGAGAGCTGACCATTACACCATGGGACCCGCACTTCCGATGCCGGGAATCGAACCCGGGCCTCCTGGGTGAAAGCCAGGTATCCTAGCCACTAGACCACACCGGATACGTATCCTGACGAATGATCGTTAGGAAAAAAGCAAACAGAATTAAGGAAATAAGAGACGTGTGACAAAGAAAGCAGTGAATCAATCAAAATAGCATGCAAGGGTATAAAATGAAAGAGGTCCCACCGAGAGTCGAACTCGGGTTGCTGGATTCAGAGTCCAGAGTGCTGACCATTACACCATGGGACCCGCACTTCCGATGCCGGGAATCGAACCCGGGCCTCCTGGGTGAAAGCCAGGTATCCTAGCCACTAGACAACACCGCATACGTATCCAGTTGAATGATCGTTAGGAAAAAAGCAAACAGAATTAAGGAAATAAGAGACGTGTGACAAAGAAAGCAGTGAATCAATCAAAATAGCATGCAAGGGTATAAAATGAAAGAGGTCCCACCGAGAGTCGAACTCGAATTGCTGGATTCAGAGTGCTGACCATTACACCATGGGACCCGCACTTCCGATGCCAGGAATCGAACCCGGGCCTCCTGGGTGAAATCCAGGTATCCTAGCCACTAGACCACACCGGATGCGCATGCAATCGAATGATCGTTAGAAAAAAAGGAGAGAGAATTAAGGACATAAGAGGCGTGTGTCAAAGAAAGCAGTGAATCAATAAACTAGCATGCAAGGGTATAAAATGAAAGAGGTCCCACCGAGAGTCGAACTCGGGTTGCTGGATTCAGAGTCCAGAGTGCTGACCATTACACCATGGGACCCGCACTTCCGATGCCGGGAATCGAACCCGGGCCTCCTGGGTGAAAGCCAGGTATCCTAGCCACTAGACCACACCGGATACGTATCCTGACGAATGATCGTTAGGAAAAAAGCAAACAGAATTAAGGAAATAAGAGACGTGTGACAAAGAAAGCAGTGAATCAATCAAAATAGCATGCAAGGGTATAAAATGAAAGAGGTCCCACCGAGAGTCGAACTCGGGTTGCTGGATTCAGAGTCCAGAGTGCTGACCATTACACCATGGGACCCGCACTTCCGATGCCGGGAATCGAACCCGGGCCTCCTGGGTGAAAGCCAGGTATCCTAGCCACTAGACAACACCGCATACGTATCCAGTTGAATGATCGTTAGGAAAAAAGCAAACAGAATTAAGGAAATAAGAGACGTGTGACAAAGAAAGCAGTGAATCAATCAAAATAGCATGCAAGGGTATAAAATGAAAGAGGTCCCACCGAGAGTCGAACTCGAATTGCTGGATTCAGAGTCCAGAGTGCTGACCATTACACCATGGGACCCGCACTTCCGATGCCGGGAATCGAACCCGGGCCTCCTGGGTGAAAGCCAGGTATCCTAGCCACTAGACAACGCCGCATACGTATCCAGTTGAATGATCGTTAGGAAAAAAGCAAACAGAATTAAGGAAATAAGAGACGTGTGACAAAGAAAGCAGTGAATCAATCAAAATAGCATGCAAGGGTATAAAATGAAAGAGGTCCCACCGAGAGTCGAACTCGGATTGCTGGATTCAGAGTCCAGAGTGCTGACCATTACACCATGGGACCCGCACTTCCGATGCCGGGAATCGAACCCGGGCCTCCTGGGTGAAAGCCAGGTATCCTAGCCACTAGACCAAACCGGATACGTGTCCAGTCGAAGGATCATTATAAAAAAAGGAAACAGAATTAAGGAAATAAGAGACGTGCGACAAAGAAAGCAGTGAATCAATCAAAATAGCATGCAAGGGTATAAAATGAAAGAGGTCCCACCGAGAGTCGAACTCCGATTGCTGGATTCAGAGTGCTGACCATTAAACCATGGGACCCGCACTTCCGATGCCGGGAATCGAACCTGGGCCTCCTGGGTGAAAGCCAGGTATCCTAGCCACTAGACAACGCCGCATACGTATCCAGTTGAATGATCGTTAGGAAAAAAGCAAACAGAATTAAGGAAATAAGAGACGTGTGACAAAGAAAGCAGTGAATCAATCAAAATAGCATGCAAGGGTATAAAATGAAAGAGGTCCCACCGAGAGTCGAACTCGGATTGCTGGATTCAGAGTCCAGAGTGCTGACCATTACAGCATGGGACCCGCACTTCCGATGCCGGGAATCGAACCCGGGTCTCCTGGGTGAAAGCCAGGTATCCTAGCCACTAGACAACGCCGCATACGTATCTAGTTGAATGACCGTTAGGAAAAAAGCAAACAGAATTAAGGAAATAAGAGACGTGTGACAAAGAAAGCAGTGAATCAATCAAAATAGCATGCAAGGGTATAAAATGAAAGAGGTCCCACCGAGAGTCGAACTCGAATTGCTGGATTCAGAGTCCAGAGTGCTGACCATTACACCATGGGACCCGCACTTCCGATGCCGGGAATCGAACCCGGGCCTCCTGGGTGAAAGCCAGGTATCCTAGCCACTAGACAACGCCGTTTTTTGTTTTTTTTTTTTACATTTTTATTTGCCTAAAAACTGTTTAGGATGGTGTCGCTCCTGGTGGCGTTGTCTTCGGAAACGCACTTGGAATTGTTTATGTCTTCCTCACAACGAATTACTCATCCAGCGGCGCCTCCCGCTTGTGTACACTCTTCGACATCCATGAGGTCTGTCGTTGATGAATCCCCCACTGTTGCTCTTGTTTTAGAAACGTAGCTACTGACGCAGTCCTCTGCCTCATGCCCGAAGCCTTTACATGTCTTACACCACGGAGCCTTGCATGCTTTCCGAAAATGGCCGACTCTCTTACACCGTAAGCAGAGCGGTGGCCTGCCGGGAATATCGATTAGCACCTGACCACCCATAATCTTCATCAGGTGGGGAATGCTTTCGACACTGACGCCGTCGCGCAGCACAATAGAAACTTGACGCGTTGTCGTTTCAGCGCCGGCAAACGCCGTCGACCGCCATCTCTCCCTTTTGATTTCTTCCACCTTTCCATAGGTGCTTAGAGCATTGGTTACTGCGTTATCCGGTACATGCATTGGGAGCCAGTGCACGGAGAGACGAACTTCTTTCTGATTCGGGTCCAGGATAAGGCATTTTTTGTTCTTCACTGTGATACTTTTCTCCGCCACAAGCTTTTCCTTCGGCAGCCTAGAGTGCAGTGTTAAAGCCCACACGTGATTATAAAGATACGCCCCAAACTGGGCCACATCGTCTTTCGCGATAATTGACAACACCCCTTCCGCAAAATCGTCTCTCTAACCAACTGAGCTAGCAGGCCACAAACCCCCGTAAAGATGTATGTGTCCTGAGGGGGAGGCGCGCGTAAAATGACGCACATCATGAGAAACCTTTCAAAGAAAAAGGAAGAGGCTCAGCTGGCCTGCACAGGGATCGAACCTGTGGCCTCCGCGTTATTAGCACGGCGCTCTAACCAACTGAGCTAGCAGGCCTCAAACCCTCGTCAAGATGTAGGTGTCCTGAGGGGGAGGCGCGCGTAAAATGACGCAAATCATGAGAAACCTTTCAAAGAAAAATGAAGCGACTCCGCTGGCCTGCACAGGGATCGAACCTGTGGCCTCCGCGTTATTAGCACAGCGCTCTAACCAACTGAGCTAGCAGGCCTCAAACCCTCGTCAAGATGTAGGTGTCCTGAGGGGGAGGCGCGCGTAAAATGACGCAAACCATGAGAAACCTTTCAAAGAAAAATGAAAGGACTCAGCCGGCCTGCACAGGGATCTAACCTGAGGCTTCCGCGTTGTTAGCACGGCGCTCTAACCAACTGAGCTAGCAGGCCTCAAACCCTCGTCAAGATGTAGGCGTCCTGAGGGGGAGGCGCGCGTAAAATGAAGCAAATCATGAGAAACCTTTCAAAGAAAAATGAAGCGACTCCGCTGGCCTGCACAGGGATCGAACCTGTGGCCTCCGCGTTATTAGCACGGCGCTCTAACCAACTGAGCTAGCAGGCCTCATACCCTCGTCAAGATGTAGGTGTCCTGAGGGGGAGGCGCGCGTAAAATGACGCAAACCATGAGAAACCTTTCAAAGAAAAATGAAAGGACTCAGCCGGCCTGCACAGGGATCTAACCTGTGGCTTCCGCGTTGTTAGCACGGCGCTCTAACCAACTGAGCTAGCAGGCCTCAAACCCTCGTCAAGATGTAGGTGTCCTGAGGGGGAGGCGCGCGTAAAATGACGCAAATCATGAGAAACCTTTCAAAGAAAAATGAAGCGACTCCGCTGCCCTGCACAGGGATCGAACCTGTGGCCTCCGCGTTATTAGCACGGCGCTCTAACCAACTGAGCTAGTAGGCCTCAAACCCTCGTCAAGATGTAGGTGTCCTGAGGGGGAGGCGCGCGTAAAATGACGCAAACCATGAGAAACCTTTCAAAGAAAAATGAAAGGACTCAGCCGGCCTGCACAGGGATCTAACCTGTGGCTTCCGCGTTGTTAGCACGGCGCTCTAACCAACTGAGCTAGCAGGCCTCAAACCCTCGTCAAGATGTAGGTGTCCTGAGGGGGAGGCGCGCGTAAAATGACGCAAATCATGAGAAACCTTTCAAAGAAAAATGAAGCGACTCCGCTGGCCTGCACAGGGATCGAACCTGTGGCCTCCGCGTTATTAGCACGGCGCTCTAACCAACTGAGCTAGCAGGCCTCAAACCCTCGTCAAGATGTAGGTGTCCTGAGGGGGAGGCGCGCGTAAAATGACGCAAACCATGAGAAACCTTTCAAAGAAAAATGAAAGGACTCAGCCGGCCTGCACAGGGATCTAACCTGTGGCTTCCGCGTTGTTAGCACGGCGCTCTAACCAACTGAGCTAGCAGGCCTCAAACCCTCGTCAAGATGTAGGTGTCCTGAGGGGGAGGCGCGCGTAAAATGAAGCAAATCATGAGAAACCTTTCAAAGAAAAATGAAGCGATTCCGCTGGCCTGCACAGTGATCGAACCTGTGGCCTCCGCGTTATTAGCACGGCGCTCTAACCAACTGAGCTAGCAGGCCTCAAACCCTCGTCGAGATGTAGGTGTCCTGAGGGGGAGGCGCGCGTAAAATGACGCAAACCATGAGAAACCTTTCAAAGAAAAATGAAAGGACTCAGCCGGCCTGCACAGGGATCTAACCTGTGGCTTCCGCGTTGTTAGCACGGCGCTCTAACCAACTGAGCTAGCAGGCCTCAAACCCTTGTCAAGATGTAGGTGTCCTCAGGGGGAGGCGCGCGTAAAATGAAGCAAATCATGAGAAACCTTTCAAAGAAAAATGAAGCGACTCCGCTGGCCTGCACAGGGATCGAACCTGTGGCCTCCGCGTTATTAGCACGGTGCTCTAACCAACTGAGCTAGCAGGCCTTTTTTTTTTTTTCTTTTCCACCTTTATTTTTCAGAGCTTACTACTCTGAGTCACGTCGACTCAATACCTCACAATACCATACACAATACGACAAAATCACAGAGAGAGAATACGATGTTTCTCCTCTATACCGGACACGTTAATAACACAATTTATACAAAACATTCAGCCTTTCGCAGACTGTATCTAACCACTCAGGCACTTCTAAGAGCTGAGTACAAGCTAACTTTACCTGCAGTAGTTCGGCTTTGAAATATTTCATAGGAGGACACAAGGACTCTTCGTTCCTATCGGACATACGAAGCTTCCACAAACAGTACATGGCAACAAGAAGAACGATATTGTATCTCACATTTTCACCGGGGCGTAATGGGAGGAAGCGGATAGTGTGAGGATTAAGCGAAAGACGGCGCTTAAGGACTTTGAACTGTAAGTCATTCCAAAAGAATAAAGCTTCTGTGCAGTCCAGAAAAAGGTGATCGACAGTCTCGGGCGTGTTGCAAAATCTGCAATTCACGGACCACGGAACATAGAATCCCTTTTGTTGAAGCCAAGCTTTCACGGGCAGTGTGGACGTGTGTAATTTAAAGAAAAATGATTTCATGTTGGGCTTGACCGGCATCTTCCTGACTCTGCACAATACATCCGTGCCGTGCCATCCGGAGGGGATTTGACGGTAGATGGGGACAGGAAAGAGTACATCGAGAAGATGAGCTAGCAGGCCTCAAACCCCCGTGAAGATGTAGGTGTCCTGAGGGGGAGGCGCGCGTAAAATGACGCAAATCATGAGAAACCTTTCAAAGAAAAATGAAGCGACTCAGCTGGCCTGCACAAGGATCGAACCTGTGGCCTCCGCGTTATTAGAACGGCGCTCTAACCAACTGAGCTAGCAGACCACAAACCCCCGTGAAGATGTAGGTGTCCTGAGGGGCGGCGCGCGTAAAATGACGCAAATCATGAGAAACCTTTCAAAGAAAAAGGAAGAGGCTCAGCTGGCCTGCACAGGGATCGAGCCTATGGCCTCCGCGTTATTAGCATGATGCTCTAACCAACTGAGCTTTTTTTCCTTTTCCAGCTTTATTTTTCTGAGCTTACTACTCTGAGCTTACTACTACTAGCAGGCCACATACACCCGCAGCAATTTGGCTCCGCTGTACAATCTTGCAAGAAAGGCAAGCTGGACGAGGCATTAGAAGTCTCCTACGAAACACAGAAGAGCATTACTTATGCCGTCCAGCTTTCTTTTTTCGTCGGCACTGTTTGGACATGGGGACACATCTCTATATGGACTTACTCGTTGTGCATTTATGTTGTGCCTGTTGATGATGGACAGAATACTTTCAAAACATGTAAGTGCTCATTTAGGTTTCTATGGTTTTTCTATTCTTGGTGTTTATTACGTCTTGCAAGCGAGTTTTAACCGCTTGGTGAATATTCGCTTTCATAGAAAACATCGCAAATAACTTTCGCCTCTGTATCTGCCACTTGCAATATTTTCACATATATTGTTACATGTGGAAGAATAAATCTTCATTCAGGAACGGTATCTTCTGTAATTCATTTTTACAGCGAAAACATGCTCTCTGATGCAACAGAATAGTCATTGCACATTCAAAAAGTGCATCGGCAACGATAATTTCAATGGGAAAATCCTTACTGCTGTAGATTTGGCTAATGGGAAACTAGGCTGGCCTCAAAAAGGCGCGATCCCATTGACATTTGCAATGATTTCTCATTGAAACCCACTTAATTCTTGTTGTTTTCTATACAGTATTTGTCCCAAATTGTCGATTCGGAATGATAAATTTTCGTCCCTTTCCATGATAACTTAGAATGTGATATCCACTTAAACCGAACGAGATTTCTGGTCTATTTTGAATTGGACCATTTCCAGCAGGGGTTGTAAGACTGCTTTCTCCTAACTCTCTGTTCTCCAAGGAACGTTCAGGTAGGCCAGAATTACATGTTGTATACATGTCATGCAACTTGCTTGTATTTTCAGCGAAAGTGTCGGTTACAGTATTGCGCTTACTTTTTTTTTTTTTTCATATATCTATTTATACAGGGTATTTGCTTGTCCGGAGCCTATATTTAAAGGGAGCGATAAAAGAAAAGCATGTGGTACTTTTCTTCTACTTGAGTAAGAAAGAGGTACTGCTTCATTAGTAGAGCACGTTTTTTAGTCAAGTAGCTGAAAAGTTGCGCTCGTATCTCTTTTATCTTTATCGTTTCGCTTTAAATCAAGTTTCTGGACACGTTAGAGCAAACGCGCTGTATAACCGTAGCAGTACACTCTAAGAAAAAAATGAGTACTTTTACTCCTTTGGGGGAGTAATTGCATTGCCACAAAAAATAGTCCCTTTCGGGAGTAAATGCACGGGAGTAAATGAATGTCACAGAGTGAAGACCGCATTTCACGCGCTGTTGTAAGAGTCCCAGGTACATAATTGGTGCGCATGCATGAAGATACTTTGAAGCAAACCGTCAACCGTGATATATCGAGTGATATAAAATCTTGCCCCATACTAGGGCACAATTTGCGAAGAAAGATGCGCTAACTGTTTCTTACTCTGTGTGGCTGGAAAATTGCTACGTTGTGTGAGTTATACAGCCATATGTCGTTCAAATTGACCAAGCGCACATATTTACGTAGACTTTTGCATTCAGGAGACCATGCGCGAAGTTTAGTGACAATTTGCAGTCCTGGGGAGTAAATGTCGGCACTAAATGTTGGGTTAGGGGACTAAAATGGGGAGTAATTGCAGACTAGGGGAGTAGAAGCTGCAATTACTCCCGATTTTACTCATTTTTTTCTTAGAGTGTACATCGTTAGCTTACTCGGAAGTATCAGTATTACGCTACTTTTTATCGAGTAATGAGCATCAGTAACTCAATACCATTCTTTTGTATCGAATGCAACGCTGCTTCTCGCATGCGAGGCCTGATATTCTTGTGGTCTTGGCGGCCGCACCCGTTGCTCTCGGACACGGTGTTCATTTTTCTCTTACTGATTGTTACACCCCTGTCAGACGTACTAATTTAGACGTCACTTATTTGAAGTGCACTCCGTCCTGTAATGTCACTTTCACTAGGCTCCTGCTACACGGCATAAGTAAGTGTCACTAAGCAGTCATGGTGATGACGATGGGCGAGCTTGAACTCCCACCTAACATCGGGGAGTGCGCCATGCTTTCTTGGTAAAATCATTTTTCTTACGTCCAGAAACATTTCATAAAGATTTTCTTCGCAGCTGAAGTCGATTGAACGTCATAAATATAATTGTTGCGAACCAACACAAGTATATTTATTTGACAAATTTTTTAATCTTCTTCTTCACCTCTTTGGTGGTGTTTACTATGTCTTGCGCGTGCAACTGGCCCGCGATGTCAGCATACACTTTCGCGTTTCGCTTGGTCCTCCCATGTTCTGATAGCATGGGTTTCTATCTCAGACCACGATGGCCTGCCTTTTTTGTCTTCCATCATTCAGTGCTTCACTGCGAGTATTTCGCGATTTCGCCGGTAACACTTAACCACCGTGCAATGTTAACAAATATGGCTGCCGCGAAGTGGATTACGAACTCTACTGGGCAGTCTGTGAACGAGAGTACCGGTAAATCACGCCAAAAATCCTTACGTCTTTCTTATACAAATCAGCGCTGTCTTAACAAATTTGTCCAAAAATAAATTCCGATTGGGTTGTTCCTTTCCTTTTCCAAAAATAAGCTTTTTGTTACGCAATCCCTGCCCTGGAGGCTACGTACTTGATTGTCGCAGGCAAAGTGAAGTGAGTTTGGCGAACTCACTTCATCGTAAGTGTACTTTGCATTTAGTGTCACTAAAAGATGCCGTGTGACTCCGAAAGAATGACACTTACTGCAAGTGTACTCACTGAAAATGACACTAAATTAGTACCGTAATTTCACGCGTATTAGCCGCGGCTTATGCGCGATTTTTTTTTTCTCGCGGGCGCTCTGCGGCTTATCCACCGGCGCGGCTTATCTGATGGCAATTTTTCCCTGATATTTTTTCCGTACACCAATTTTAACGAAAAGACCGACCACGACAGTGTCTCCGTAACAGCACCACCCTGCCAGTGCATGAAGAATGCGAAACAGGGGCATGTCCACATTCGAGTAGACAGACCTTCCTAGTGTCTTTCCCCAAGCAGCTTTAATTCATGTCTTCTGAAAGACCATGAACCCCTCGATACATGAAAAACACGCAACAAGGGCACAATCCGATCTTGGTAGAACACTAGAACTGACCTTCTTTGTTATACACCATGGCCTTGGCATATGCACCATAGAGTCAGTGACTCTAATGCACCACAGGGTTTATGACCTTCTTTCGGTCTCCTCTCGGTATCAGTGGCGTCATATTGCCCGCGGATTATCTGCCAGTGCGGCTTATCTGCCAGAAAATTTTCAAAACGTTCCTAAAAACGGGTCCTGCGGCTTATCTGCGGTGCGGCTTATACGCGTGAAATTACGGTACGTCTGACAGGGGTATAACATACCGGCCTGCTTATTGCGGCCCTGCATAGCAACCTTCTATTTGGGAACCACTTCCCCGCTACGATCTCAGAAGCAGGATGTACAATAGCCGTCCATAACGCAGATTACAACTTTCCAGCTGTTTCGATACACATGATCAGAATGAGCAGTTCTAAAATATGAGGCCACTTCCTTGAAATAACGAGCAACGTTAAAACGCATTCGATATCAAAACTCCGGATGTCTGGCCACGTTCTGTGCATCCTGTTTGACACGGCGAGCTGCCTTAGCTTCGCATAGCGTTCGTCGACACTAATACTTGATATATTCGTGGCTTGACGTGGCGGGACAGCCCTGACCGTATGTGGCAGAGGCGGTTAAATATATGCAGTAAAGACCCCAGAAATATGCATGCAACTACGCATTAAGCGTATTCAAAATATGCAGTGAAAAACGTGAATACAGTTAACCCTCGATTTATGAACCTTCGATTTATGAATTCCCTCGTTTTATGAACACGAGCACGGGGAACCAAACTTTTTCCATTCATTTTTCCCTCGTTTTATGAACCTCGATATTCGAATAATGAACGGAATTTCTGGGAACCAACTAGAAGTTGCCCAGCGTTTTTGCCCTCAATTTATAAACGGATCGTTCCGAGGTCAACAGAAACCTTCAAAGGGATTATTCCGTGGTCTTATGAATGACGCCTGAACGGACAAAACGTTTTCCAGGTATTGCACCCTCGGTTCTTAACCCCTCGAAATCCGAACAACAAACGGGTTTTTGCGGGGTCGCACAATGTGCGAGTGTTCCTGACCTCAGTTGATGAATAAGGTGGTCGCTGTCACCCGGAGATTAATAAACGGAGGTTAAAAATCTCGGAGGAAATCCGAGAGCAGTCCAGCGCAAATGTGGTGACATCTCTTCTTTCCAAGATTGACACAGCGGAAGGCATGGTACAAAGCAAAATTAAACAATTTAGTATTCCATAATAAACAGAGTGTGAATGCACTAACGTCTGTTCTTTGTGAGGTTGATACAGCAGAAGGCATGGTCAAAAGCAAAATTACACAATATATGGCATTATAAACGCAATCCCAACTCGGAAATACTGTTCCATTTGCTCGATAGTACTCAGTTAACGAAATTTTCGATTTATGAATCCCTCGATTTATGAACGATTTTTCGGGGAACCGAGGGTGTTCATAAATCGAGGGTTGACTGTATACTTACATACGCAATATTGAATGGTGAGAGTTTAAGAAAAGACAACGATAGTTGGATGCGACCTCACACCGTCGGACTGTCCATGACAATTGGACGTTGTCGGGCATCTGTTGCGTTCGTCCTTTATTTCTTAACTGCCTCATTCACCAGAACGTCATGGGGAATGTTTTCCTTTGTTTTTCCTATGAAAGACATTGAATACAAAGTGAAAACCTCAGCAGTTTATCGGGGTTGGCCCGGTAAAAAAAAAAGCAGTCTTCGTTATTGGCATACATTTTGCAACGGCAAGCGTTTAGACAACCGTGAAAACAACACCGAGGCGATAAATGATGCGGCTTTACAGAAATTGGGTCGAATGTGTTACCTACTTTCTTATTTTTCCCATATTTGGTCGGTTGCAGTGTATGACTCGTTGTACACATCCCATATCACCCCATATCATCCCGTTCCACCCACATCACGGGAAAGCACATTTCACGACTAACAAAATGGCACGATGCTCATGAGAGATTTTTTCCACGGATGCTGCGTGGTACGGACTTGAGTACAACAATAAAGTCAACGACTGGCCTCGTTTACCATTTTTTCTTGTTCACAGATTGCTGGAAAATCGTAGATCAGTTTTGCACACCTCAGTTCACTTCACTCAATGTGGACAACAAGAATAACAATGCAAATCCTGCCTGACATCTCGCTTATTTATTTATTTATTTATTTTTTCTCGGCAACGAGTCGAAATAGTGACATGAAACAAACGGCCTTCGTCAGCTACGGATATTGGCCAAGAACGAATATTGACCAATATTAATTTTTCAACCAAAATCTGAGACCACGTCGAGACCAACCTGCCAGTAAACTACGTGGCATCAAATGCGTCCTAAGGCAGCAAACACGGAGGATGCACAGGTATACAGTGTGTCCCAGAAAACGTGTCATTGAATTATAATAAAAAAACTTCGCCACCTAGGGTCATGCGGTCAATGGCATTTGTTCTTACTGGGTTTTCGCCACCTCCTCATGTGAATGTCGTGTAACGAAAGTTTAATTATGTAAATTTTTGCGACCTTAAGTCCAAAATTTCCCTAGTGAAGGTCACTTTTTTACCCCACCAATTTGAAGAGCGTGTCTAATTTAGTCAAATTAATGATAATTGACAGGGGTATTCAGGAGCTATCCCATCGGAAAAAATAGCCGAACATCATGCTCTACGGAGGTCGCACAGAATAGCGCACGATGAATTTTTCAGTGCAATCTGTGTCAGTCCGACGAAAGGAGGTTGGAAACCCAGCCCACCCCGGCATCTCAGAAAGAGATAACGCAGGAATGGCTTATCACGTCCGACTTTCGCTGGGATTATGCTTTCCCTCTCCTAATTTTAGGAACTGTTATTTTTCTACTATAACTCTGTGGGCTGGCTTCGGAACCTCCTTTCGTCGCACTGAGAGCGATTGCGCTCAAAAAGTCATCGCGCGTTATGGTCCGGTGCCCCGAAAAGCATGATATTCGGCTATGTTTTTCGATGGGATAGCTCGTGAATATCACTGTCAATTATCATGAATTTGAGTGAATTCGGCACGCTCTTCATATTGGTGGGGTAAAAAAGTGACCTTTACTTGGCAAATTTCCGAGTTCAGTTCGCAAATATTTACATAATTAAACTTGGAGTACATGACATTCACATTAGGAAGTGGCAAAAACCTAATAAGAACAAATGCTATTGACCACCTGATTCTAGGTGGCGTAGTTTTTTTTTTTACTATAATTGAATTACACGTTTTCTGGGACACCCTGTACATCAAGACACAGCTGCTACTCTAAACTAATAGATTTAGTTTTGAGGTATATATATACGCACAGTCCTAGAAAATTGGACAAACCAGTTGCGTCACATTGCAAACACGCATTGAACGAAAAATTCGCGCTCTAGTAGTCGGCGACGTCACACCTCCTCGTCGCTTCGCGTTCATCATAATTCATCCCCTCGTAATAACCTCTGTGAAGCGGGGGTAGGGTCACGTGACTACCACTGGGAAACGTACCATGTCATCCATAGATTGAAAAGTTACCCGTCAAAAAGAACTCATTACAAATTAGGAAGGGAGTTGCCTCAGGACAGAAGCCGCCGATATTTCGAACAGACACTGTTCTTCTTCTGGGCGAAGAAGCCCAGAAGAAGAACAGCCTCTGTTCGAAATATCGGCGACTTCTGTCCTGAGGCAACTCCCTTCCTACATCTCTACCGGTTCGCTGGATTTCTACCCATCTTCGTTACAAGTTAAGTTACCGTGTGCAAAATGTAACTAAGTTAATAACGAAGTTCTTCAGCCTGAAATATAACGCGCAGTTACTGAGTTACTTAAAAAAAAGAACGAGTTACTTCCAAGTTACTTCGGACACAAAATACCATTACGCAGGTGCAGCGCGCGTGAGCAGTTGAGTTAGACCTCGAGTTGCCTGCGGAGGAGTGCAACACGCTTAGATCGTTTTCACACGCTTAGATGTCCAACAATAGACCTCTCCCTGTTTGTAAACAAATGACGTCATAGTGTTCGACAGCGCCAAAATTGATTGAATATCACGTTTTATGGCAAAAAATGCCATGAAGGAACCGGGGTGAAAGCAAGAAAATATGTGGACGTGAGTGAAAATCGAGTTAAAAGTAACTTGGAACTGAACTTAAGTTACTTTGGCAAAGTTACCTAAAAAAGGAACGAGTTCCTCTGAAAGCTACCACGGCGCAAAAGTACCGAGTTAAGTTACAAGTTACCAAAAAAAGGAACTTAGTTACAGTAACGAGTTACTTGTAACGAGTTACCTCGAACTCTGTTGTCATCATCACTTCTCCATTTACTGTTGTTGTTGTTGTTGACATCACACTGGTCCGTCTGTGAAATAATTTTGACCACTTAACAGTTCCTTAACGTGGACGTGCAAATGCAGGTCTCCCAAGGTCGCCATTTTCCCATGTATTTGTTCCTATCCCGATGCGTGCAATACCGGAGGCCGCCCTTAGATACCCCATTGTTACCAGACGTTGGCTTGCGGGGATTGTAGCGCGCTAAAGATCCAGTTGAAGCACAATCCAAGCCAGGTCAAGTCACCGAAGGAGAAATGGACGACTGCAGCGCCTGCGGCGCCTGGTACGACAGGTACGCTATGTGATGCACGCAGCCGTGCACTAGATCCTTCCGATCGCTCAACACGTTTAAAAACGGGGCCAAAAAGTGAAACACGACACAGAAAGTTGTTATACGCGTTTTATTTGGACATATAAAGACTAGATTCATTCGCAGAAACAACAAAAACATTTCGCCGCTAAACTTAGCGCGCTGAAGTGATCCGGAACGGCAACAGTGGGTTATCTAGTGGCGGCCTTCTTCGTTGCACGCTTTTCCGAGGTGAGTTTGGGGGACCTGTGCAAATGTGAATCCGTAAACGAGAAACTTAGATCGTGTTTCTGGGGGGGGTCTCCATGGAGGCTGCGTGCATAATTTTCACTTCCGGTTCGGGCTACGCTTACTGAAAGAAACCACATTACGTTAAGAACTTCTAACACAAACGATTTGCCTAAGCGGTGCGCTAGAAATACCCAAAAAGAGGCCTGCATAATACCAACCGGAGAAGAGACGGCATTATGCGGGGGTATATCGAAGGTCTCTTTACGCTTTTGGGGAACGTTGATGTTTGGAGTAGACGGGTACTTATATGCAGCGGTACTTATGTACAAGTTTATCAATAGGGTTGGAAAGAATGATGAAGCACCGCATTCCTCTTCTTTCCCTCGAAGCGTGGAAAATGAAATAATCGGGGCTGGCGATGAAACGGCTGGCCGTTGTCAGCCTCGCAGAGGTGGGCAACGTCACGACTGACGCCCTGGGCCAATTTGCCTCCAGCGCCAACTTCTAAGGGAACTGTGCCCACATACGTCTGAAGACGTCCGAGGAAAACCCAGGAAAAAAAAAACCTCCAGACTGCACAGCCGGCACCGGGATTCGAACGCGGGTACCTCCCAGTCTCGACGTAACACGGTTGGCAACACAGCACGCCATACACCGCTGCGGTTTTGTCGAATCACGTGGTACCAAATAGCGCTAGCTAGCGCCAAATCCCATAGCGAAGTGGCGATCGCGAGAACTACTAATCCGGCGCTGGAAGCCTTGCGGATGTTCAGGTCGCTGGTACAGAGACCTGAATCATCGTAATATACATGGCTGGCAAATAAACGACAAAACGTGTTATGGATCTATACCACCATGCAGCTTGCTACGCCCTTGTGATGCGGCAGGCTGCTAGTCAATCAGCGTGACAGCGGGTCAGTTCACAGTGCCTGCTCTGCACGCAGACGCCAGTGCACTCAGGGCAGTTCGAGTAGAAGCTGGCATGAGACAGAGTCAAACAAGGCTGTAAGCAGAAACTTTACTGTGAGCATAGTTCGAGACCCTGTCCTTTTTACTGGAAGCATCTCGCACGCAGACCCAGGTAAAGAAACCCTCGGCGCAGACAACGCAACGCCAGCATCCAAGCAATGCGCCGAGCCAGAGGCGGCAACCTGATGGGCAGAACAGCAGCCAGAACCAAGAACCCAAGACCAGATAGGAGTCAGAAGTAAGAGCCGGGCGGTTAGAACTCGAAGCCGATGCAGACTGTCAGCGCGAAGTATTTTTCCTCGCTGAATCCCGTCCCGTGCGCTTCTGTCCACACTCTGCAAGTTTTTTCCCTCGGACCTCCTTCTTCGCCCAGGTGTGACCACAACCATGACACGCTCTGTCCTCTCATTACTGTCTCGTTCTCATACACGCGTTTCCGGATGAGATAGTCGCTTTAAGAATCTCCATGGCCGCTGTTTGGCTCGTTGTTGGTGTTTTAGTGCAACCACTGTGCAAGTTATTTGAACGACTTCGAAGAGACGAACCATGCGAGACCATTCGAATGACAACTTTCTAGAAAAATGTGTGTGTGTTGGCGTGTATGTTATGAGTTGGAAGGCACGTTCTCTTCACTTCGTGACTTGGTGCGTATATGTAGTGTATTTCACTTAAGCAGTATTCCTCTTTTTTTTTTTTTATACGACGGTTAGCGTTATCGTAAACATATTCTCCGCACTGACCACAACGACTTGTTATACGTTTTGCTTCAAGCAACCATCTTCTACCGATAGCGGGTAACCGTACATTCAGATGTACAAACGAGTGTGTTGCCTATTACCCAGTGATGGCCACTAACTACTTCTACAGTAGTTTAACTATAACTACTAACTACTTCAAAATGGAGTAGTTTAACTAGTAGTACTTCTCTAATTACTGCAATGTAGTTTAACTACATCCACAACTACTTAATGTTGTCCATCAACAACAATCCCTTGTAGTGTTCTTGGACACCTAAATATGAATCACAAGCAATGATAAACTTTGGCTCAAGCCATTGCTACGATCGTCAAATACAAAGCTTGCGGCGGGGTTCTTTCTGTGCTTACGCGATAAACTAAGTTGCAGAATTATTTCACAACAAATGAGGCCTCACTGGACAAGCATTATAAGTGAAGATTTAGTACACATGCACGACACAATCGCTCCGCACCTCCATTCTCATCAAACAAGTAGCTAAAAGGTAAAAGTCGGAAGCACAATCTTACCCTGAAGCTTGCGGCAAAATCGGAAGTAGTTGGCACCTTCAGTAACCTAACTACTGTAGTTAACTACTTAAAATAGTAGTTTCACTAGTAGTTGCCACTACATTTCTGCAAGTAGTTGATAACTAGTTTTTAACTACAATCTGGCAGTTTAACTATATAGTAGTTTAACTACATGTAGTTAACTACTGGCCATCACTGCCTATTACCTACCTCTCTCTCTCTCTCTTTCCCTCCCTCTTTTCAGCAATCTGTTCAGTCATCGCAGGGGTTCCTCCTCTCCACGTCGCCTCGGAGTGGTTTCCGAACCGCGAGAAACAATCCCCTTCACATCCCATTCTCTCCCTCCGTCGTGACCCTCATTACAATCTCGCAATGACGTCTTTTCCGATCTGAAGTCGAGCAGCCAATCAGGACGAAGCGCGTGTCGTGCGCGTGACGGATGGAAGTCAAGACAGGCGCCCTTAGAAAAGCCACGAACGCTGTTCGATATTAATTCTTCAGCAGTGACGTCTGGTAAGTTTATGTTCATGTTTTCACTGGTCCTGACCCGAGCTGTTTTTACAAAACAAAAATCAACTGTGTAACGCTATAGTAAGGATTTCTCTTAGCGTGACGTTGTCGGGAATGCAGTGACTCGAACTCCGAACCCCCGAAAGAAAGACACTTTTCGTAAGATTCACGGATGTTAAGCTTGGTCGATTGCAGTGATGGCCAGTAGTTAACTACATGTAGTTAAACTACTAGTTAAACTACCTGATTGTAGCTAAAAAGTAGTTATCAACTACTTGCAGAAATGTAGTGGCAACTACTAGTTAAACTACTATTTGAAGTAGTTAACTACAGTAGTTAGGTTACTGAAGGCGCCAACTACTTCCGATTTTGCCGCAAGCTTTACGGCACGATTGTGCTTCCGACTTTTACCTTGAGCTACTTGTTTGATGAGAACGGAGGTGCAGAGCGATTGTGCCGTGCATGTGTACTAAATCTTCACTTTTAATGCTTGTCTAGTGAAGCCTCATTTGCTGCGAAATAATTCTGCAACTTAGTTTATCGCGTAGGCACAGAAAGAATCCAGCCGCAAGCTTTGTATTTGATGATCGTCGCAATGGCTTGAGCCAAAGTTTATTATTGCTTGTGATTCATATTTAGCTCTCCAAGGACACTACAAGGGATTGGTGTTCGTGGACAACGTTAAGTAGTTATAGATGTAGTTAAACTACATTGCAGTAGTTAAAAAAGTAGTTTTAACTACTCCCCTGAAAAGTAGTTGAACTACTAGTTAAACTACTCAATCACAAAGTAGTTAGTAGTTATAGTTAAACTACTGTAGAAGTAGTTAGTGGCCATCACTGGTCGATTGTAGTAGTGTGCCGTCGAAAGATCAACATATGTTTCATGACCCTCCCCTGTGTCTATAAATGTGGTTTCTCTGACTCAGCGCCTCCTTGGAAGCACACGGATCTTTCGTAAATTTGGTGACGGCCGATAACATTTTTCGATTCTATTCCTGCACGCGGCGACAATCCGAACATGCATTGGTGTTGTCGCTTTTGCGTCGTTGTTCAACCAGTGTCGTTGTTCTCAGGACAGTTCATTTCAGTTTCAGTTTCAAATAAGTTCCATTGTACGATATTAATTTATAGCCGACCTTGTTACATATTTCTCGCGCTTGTTAGACGTGCACGATCGTGGCCTGCTTGGATGATCCCAAAAAAGTTGGGGTTGTTCGCATTGCATAAGAACCCCTAGAAAAAGGGGAAGATAACTTCAGTGAGGGAGAGCCAAAACTGCCTGGAAGGTCTGGAACATGCCTGTTCCCTGGACACTATGCTGCGTCACGCCGCTGAAGGGAAAGGGGAAAATATGAAGTAGTTGTATCCCGCAGTGCCCTAACTACTATAGTTAGCTACAGAAAAATGTGGGTAAACTATTAGTTATAATTACATTCCCGGAGCTAGTTTCTAGCTACTTTTCAGCTACTATACAATAGTTTAACTACCTTCCTAACTAACTTCCCAGCACTAGTTGTTACTGTACGTTCCAGTGCGAGTACGTTCCACGAGACACGTGATGTTATATGCAGTGCGTTCTACGTACATTCTAATGTACCTCTACTACGTAGGGACAGTGCGTTCCACGAAACACGTGACGTTGTATACAATGGCACGTACAATACGCACAGCACAGGTGGGGACTAACACGTTACAAAGCAGAGCGTTGACGGCAACGCGTTACGTTCGTGTAGTGAAATATGGTAACGCATTACATTTGGGAGAAAGTAATGAGTAACATAACATTATTACATTTTAATAAGTAACGCGTTACGGCGTTATGCGTTACTGCCCCAACAACACAGAATATCCTGTGGACGTACGAATAATGTGCTAACGAACTCGTACGTCCGATGGATATGCTCAGAATATCCGTCGGACGTACGAATCTGTTAGGACATTATTCGTACATCCAGAGGACATTCGGTGTTGTTGGGGTGGGGGTTTGGGAACATTGCTTCATCGTCTAAGCTTGAAAGCTTGAGCGAGGACCGTGCCAACAGAATCCGGGAATTCCCCTTCAACGATGACAAAAAGGTCACATCGACACCCACGAAGAACGCAAAAGAAGCGTTATTGACCTACACACTAAACTTTTTTACACCCTTTCCAGCGTAAAAATGGTGTTTGATAACTCACACCCTGGATGTAAAGTATGTACACTGTAAGCTGGAAAACACCCTTATGGGTGTAAATCGCTTGTCCTATAACTGACACCTCTTTTTACACCGTACATGGTCTGGAATACCCTTTTTAGAGGGTGTATTCCGTGTAAATCACCCCTGGAAAGGGCGTTTTTATTTGAAAATGCCCTCTTTTGCACTCTTTAAACACCCTTTTAGGAGGGTGTAAGATCGTTAAACACCCTCCTAAAAAGGTGTATAAAGGGTGCAAAACACGGCATTGTCAACGAAAAGCACCCTTTTAAAGGGCGTTTTACACGGGATACACCCTCTAAAAAGGATGTTCCAGACCATACGGTGTAAAAAGAGGAGTCAATTATGGGACAAGCGATTTACACCCATAAGGGTGTTTTTCAGTTTACAGTGTAGGTTGTAAGCAGTTACACCCCCTAGAGCGGTGTACCTGGTTCGTCCCACTAATGACCACTGGGAACGTACTTGACAGGGTGTCCCAAGGAAAGTGGCAGATCCCAACGAGCAGTCAACGAAAAGCTGAGGCTATACTTGTGGTACTTGAGTTGCATACAGGTGCACGTCAACAGTAACACCTGTTTAACTCTGGTGCCATAAATATATAGCCTCAGGTTTCAGTGTATCGCTCTCTTAGGGTGCTCTGATCCACTTTTCCTGCGCCACACTGTATATATAGGGTCTTGGTAGTTGGCCTGGGTAAGAAGTCGGCTGACATCATTTGCATATCATTTAATTCTGTGCAGTTCTAAGTAATGCGCGTGATGTTCAGTGCCACATTTAAAAACACTGGAGTGCATGGACTATCCTCACAGCACAGAACGAACAGAAGCTAAGGTGCATAAGTCCCATCGCTGCTAAAATTACAGAAATGCTGTGTGCAGCTCACCCGCCTTTGACACCCTATGGGCCTAATGACCTTCTCACGGAGGGGTGTAAAAAGCAGGCAGGAGGGTGTAAACAGCAGGATACACCCACTTTACACTCAAATGGGTGTTAGACAGTTAAGTGTGGGGTGTAAATTGTGCAATGCGCCCTTTTAACACCTAAAGAGGTGTGATATTTTTTTTTAGTGTGTACCCTGCTCCACGCGAAACTTTGAGTAAGCGCGCCGACGCGAGGAACCTACAGATTTTAATGCAGAACCGATACATTTTTTCAAGACGACTTTAGTGAAAAAATGACGAGACTACGAGAAATGAAAAGTCTTTAGACGACTAGATGACACTTCTAAACCTGGTGCATAAGGATCCCCAGAGTGCATTTATAGTGCAGATACCTGTTTTATTAGAATACCTCATTACCTGTTTTATTAGAATCAGAGAAATCATTTTGATAAATTAAATAGCTTACGGGTCAGAACACGATAGAAATACCGCACCCGGTGATGACAGCCGCGCTCCACCCGAAAATTTGGGGAAGCGCGCCGACGCAGGGAACCTACAGATTTTAATGCAGAACCGAGACATTTTTTCAAGATGACACTTCTAAACCTGCAGCATAAGAACCCCAGAGTGCATTTTGATAAGTAAAATAGTTTGGGATAAGACTCCAAATTTGGCCAAGACGACGAAAATTTGGCCAAACGCTCAGGCGCATGAAGTGAAATATTTCTATGTACAAACCTGAAACTTTCCACCATGTTACCTCATTAGCTGTTTTATTAGAATCAGAGAAATCATTTTGAAAAAATAAATAGATTAGGGGTGAGAATGCGATAGAAATACCGCACCCGGTGATGACGGCAGCGCTCCACGCGAAAATTTGGGGAAGCGCGCCGACGCAAGGAACCTACAGATTTTAATGCAGAACCGAGGCATTTTTTTCAAGATGACACTTCTAAACCTCCAGCATAAGAACCCCAGAGTGCATTTTGATAAGTAAAATAGTTTGGGATAAGACTCCAAATTTGGCCAAGATGACGAAAATTTGGCCGAACGCTCAGGCGCATGCAGTGAAATATTTCTATGTACAAACGTGAAACTTTCCACCATGGTACCTCATTAGCTGTTTTATTAGAATCAGAGAAATCATTTTGATAAATTAAATAACTTACGGGTCAGAACACGATAGAAATACCGTACCCGATGATGACAGCCGCGCTCCACCCGAAAATTTGGGGAAGCGCGCCGACGCAGGGAACCTACAGATTTTAATGCAGAACCGAGACATTTCTTCAAGATGACACTTCTAAACCTGCAGCATAAGAACCCCAGAGTGCATTTTGATAAGTAAAATAGTTTGGGATATATAGGACTCTAAAGCTGGCCAAGATGACGAAAATTTGGAGAAACGCGCCGGCGCAGGCAGCGAAATATTTCTATGTACAAACGTGAAACTTTCCACCATGTTACCTCATTACCTGTTTTATTAGAATCAGAGAAATCATTTTGATAAATTAAATAGCTTACGGGTCAGAACACGATAGAAATACCGCACCCGATGAACAGGCGCGCTCCACCCGAAAATTTGGGGAAGCGCGCCGACGCAGGGAACCTACAGATTTTAATGCAGAACCGAGACATTTCTTCAAGATGACACTTCTAAACCTGCAGCATAAGAACCCCAGAGTGCATTTTGATAAGTAAAATAGTTTGGGATAAGACTCCAAATTTGGCCAAGATGACGAAAATTTGGCCAAACGCTCAGGCGCATGCAGTGAAATATTTCTATGTACAAACCTGAAACTTTCCACCATGTTACCTCATTAGCTGTTTTATTAGAATCAGAGAAATCATTTTGAAAAAATAAATAGATTAGGGGTGAGAATGCGATAGAAATACCGCACCCGGTGATGACGGCAGCGCTCCACGCGAAAATTTGGGGAAGCGCGCCGACGCAAGGAACCTACAGATTTTAATGCAGAACCGAGGCATTTTTTTCAAGATGACACTTCTAAACCTCCAGCATAAGAACCCCAGAGTGCATTTTGATAAGTGAAATAGTTTGGGATATATAGGACTCTAAAGCTGGCCAAGATGACGAAAATTTGGAGAAACGCGCCGGCGCAGGCAGCGAAATATTTCTATGTACAAACGTGAAACTTTCCACCATGTTACCTCATTACCTGTTTTATTAGAATCAGAGAAATCATTTTGATAAATTAAATAGCTTACGGGTCAGAACACGATAGAAATACCGTACCCGATGATGACAGCCGCGCTCCACCCGAAAATTTGGGGAAGCGCGCCGACGCAGGGAACCTACAGATTTTAATGCAGAACCGAGAAATTTCTTCAAGATGACACTTCTAAACCTCCAGCATAAGAACCCCAGAGTGCATTTTGATAAGTAAAATAGTTTGGGATAAGACTCCAAATTTGGCCAAGATGACGAAAATTTGGCCAAACGCTCAGGCGCATGCAGTGAAATATTTCTATGTACAAACGTGAAACTTTCCACCATGTTACCTCATTACCTGTTTTATTAGAATCAGAGAAATCATTTTGATAAATTAAATAGCTTACGGGTCAGAACACGATAGAAATACCGTACCCGATGATGACAGCCGCGCTGCACCCGAAAATTTGGGGAAGCGCGCCGACGCAGGGAACCTACAGATTTTAATGCAGAACCGAGAAATTTCTTCAAGATGACACTTCTAAACCTGCAGCATAAGAACCCCAGAGTGCATTTTGATAAGTAAAATAGTTTGGGATAAGACTCCAAATTTGGCCAAGATGACGAAAATTTGGCCAAACGCTCAGGCGCATGCAGTGAAATATTTCTATGTACAAACGTGAAACTTTCCACCATGTTACCTCATTAGCTGTTTTATTAGAATCAGAGAAATCATTTTGATAAATTAAATAACTTACGGGTCAGAACACGATAGAAATACCGTACCCGATGATGACAGCCGCGCTGCACCCGAAAATTTGGGGAAGCGCGCCGACGCAGGGAACCTACAGATTTTAATGCAGAACCGAGACATTTCTTCAAGATGACACTTCTAAACCTGCAGCATAAGAACCCCAGAGTGCATTTTGATAAGTAAAATAGTTTGGGATATATAGGACTCTAAAGCTGGCCAAGATGACGAAAATTTGGAGAAACGCGCCGGCGCAGGCAGCGAAATATTTCTATGTACAAACGTGAAACTTTCCACCATGTTACCTCATTACCTGTTTTATTAGAATCAGAGAAATCATTTTGATAAATTAAATAGCTTACGGGTCAGAACACGATAGAAATACCGCACCCGATGAACAGGCGCGCTCCACCCGAAAATTTGGGGAAGCGCGCCGACGCAGGGAACCTACAGATTTTAATGCAGAACCGAGACATTTCTTCAAGATGACACTTCTAAACCTGCAGCATAAGAACCCCAGAGTGCATTTTGATAAGTAAAATAGTTTGGGATAAGACTCCAAATTTGGCCAAGATGACGAAAATTTGGCCAAACGCTCAGGCGCATGCAGTGAAATATTTCTATGTACAAACGTGAAACTTTCCACAATGTTACCTCATTAGCTGTTTTATTACAATCAGAGAAATCATTTTGATAAATTAAATAACTTACGGGTCAGAACACGATAGAAATACCGTACCCGATGATGACAGCCGCGCTCCACCCGAAAATTTGGGGAAGCGCGCCGACGCAGGGAACCTACAGATTTTAATGCAGAACCGAGACATTTTTTCAAGATGACACTTCTAAACCTGCAGCATAAGAACCCCAGAGTGCATTTTGATAAGTAAAATAGTTTGGGATAAGACTCCAAATTTGGCCAAGACGACGAAAATTTGGCCAAACGCTCAGGCGCATGCAGTGAAATATTTCTATGTACAAACCTGAAACTTTCCACCATGTTACCTCATTAGCTGTTTTATTAGAATCAGAGAAATCATTTTGAAAAAATAAATAGATTAGGGGTGAGAATGCGATAGAAATACCGCACCCGGTGATGACGGCAGCGCTCCACGCGAAAATTTGGGGAAGCGCGCCGACGCAAGGAACCTACAGATTTTAATGCAGAACCGAGACATTTCTTCAAGATGACACTTCTAAACCTCCAGCATAAGAACCCCAGAGTGCATTTTGATAAGTAAAATAGTTTGGGATAAGACTCCAAATTTGGCCAAGATGACGAAAATTTGGCCAAACGCTCAGGCGCATGCAGCGAAATATTTCTATGTACAAACGTGAAACTTTCCACCATGTTACCTCATTACCTGTTTTATTAGAATCAGAGAAATCATTTTGATAAATTAAATAGCTTACGGGTCAGAACACGATAGAAATACCGCACCCGATGAACAGGCGCGCTCCACCCGAAAATTTGGGGAAGCGCGCCGACGCAGGGAACCTACAGATTTTAATGCAGAACCGAGACATTTCTTCAAGATGACACTTCTAAACCTGCAGCATAAGAACCCCAGAGTGCATTTTGATAAGTAAAATAGTTTGGGATAAGACTCCAAATTTGGCCAAGATGACGAAAATTTGGCCAAACGCTCAGGCGCATGCAGTGAAATATTTCTATGTACAAACGTGAAACTTTCCACCATGTTACCTCATTAGCTGTTTTATTAGAATCAGAGAAATCATTTTGATAAATTAAATAACTTACGGGTCAGAACACGATAGAAATACCGTACCCGATGATGACAGCCGCGCTCCACCCGAAAATTTGGGGAAGCGCGCCGACGCAGGGAACCTACAGATTTTAATGCAGAACCGAGAAATTTCTTCAAGATGACACTTCTAAACCTCCAGCATAAGAACCCCAGAGTGCATTTTGATAAGTAAAATAGTTTGGGATAAGACTCCAAATTTGGCCAAGATGACGAAAATTTGGCCAAACGCTCAGGCGCATGCAGTGAAATATTTCTATGTACAAACGTGAAACTTTCCACCATGTTACCTCATTAGCTGTTTTATTAGAATCAGAGAAATCATTTTGATAAATTAAATAACTTACGGGTCAGAACACGATAGAAATACCGTACCCGATGATGACAGCCGCGCTCCACCCGAAAATTTGGGGAAGCGCGCCGACGCAGGGAACCTACAGATTTTAATGCAGAACCGAGAAATTTCTTCAAGATGACACTTCTAAACCTGCAGCATAAGAACCCCAGAGTGCATTTTGATAAGTAAAATAGTTTGGGATAAGACTCCAAATTTGGCCAAGATGACGAAAATTTGGCCAAACGCTCAGGCGCATGCAGTGAAATATTTCTATGTACAAACGTGAAACTTTCCACCATGTTACCTCATTAGCTGTTTTATTAGAATCAGAGAAATCATTTTGATAAATTAAATAACTTACGGGTCAGAACACGATAGAAATACCGTACCCGATGATGACAGCCGCGCTCCACCCGAAAATTTGGGGAAGCGCGCCGACGCAGGGAACCTACAGATTTTAATGCAGAACCGAGAAATTTCTTCAAGATGACACTTCTAAACCTCCAGCATAAGAACCCCAGAGTGCATTTTGATAAGTAAAATAGTTTGGGATAAGACTCCAAATTTGGCCAAGATGACGAAAATTTGGCCAAACGCTCAGGCGCATGCAGTGAAATATTTCTATGTACAAACGTGAAACTTTCCACCATGTTACCTCATTAGCTGTTTTATTAGAATCAGAGAAATCATTTTGATAAATTAAATAACTTACGGGTCAGAACACGATAGAAATACCGTACCCGATGATGACAGCCGCGCTCCACCCGAAAATTTGGGGAAGCGCGCCGACGCAGGGAACCTACAGATTTTAATGCAGAACCGAGAAATTTCTTCAAGATGACACTTCTAAACCTCCAGCATAAGAACCCCAGAGTGCATTTTGATAAGTAAAATAGTTTGGGATAAGACTCCAAATTTGGCCAAGATGACGAAAATTTGGCCAAACGCTCAGGCGCATGCAGTGAAATATTTCTATGTACAAACGTGAAACTTTCCACCATGTTACCTCATTAGCTGTTTTATTAGAATCAGAGAAATCATTTTGATAAATTAAATAACTTACGGGTCAGAACACGATAGAAATACCGCACCCGATGATGACAGCCGCGCTCCACCCGAAAATTTGGGGAAGCGCGCCGACGCAGGGAACCTACAGATTTTAATGCAGAACCGAGAAATTTCTTCAAGATGACACTTCTAAACCTCCAGCATAAGAACCCCAGAGTGCATTTTGATAAGTAAAATAGTTTGGGATAAGACTCCAAATTTGGCCAAGATGACGAAAATTTGGCCAAACGCTCAGGCGCATGCAGTGAAATATTTCTATGTACAAACGTGAAACTTTCCACCATGTTACCTCATTAGCTGTTTTATTAGAATCAGAGAAATCATTTTGATAAATTAAATAGCTTACGGGTCAGAACACGATAGAAATACCGTACCCGATGATGACAGCCGCGCTCCACCCGAAAATTTGG